>NW_027656430.1:0-91168 GCF_964235325.1 Thermobia domestica
ATTTACATATTTTGACGAAATAAAGCTAAAATTGAAGAGGAAACCCCTCCACTTTGTCCTGTCCGATAAAGGTCCTTTGCCCTTGAAGAAACGTTAAAATTTCTTTTATAAGGTTTGTTTCTGTTTTTTACTTTTTTCAAAATAAAACAGATTCGATTCCATTATATGTGGCTTTGACACACCATACTGTGGTTAACGAATGATAAAAGAGGAATATGTTACTGTGCCATTCAGAAGTACATACAGGGCATTCGTTAATATATGCACTTTCTTCACATTTTGAAAACCAATTTATACTTTCTGTACTACAAAGATGAATTTTGCATCACCCTGTATATTTTTTCCAAATCTCAACCAAATATGCTAACTAAATGTTCTACACATCATCATGGGAAACTAATGCACAAATTACTACAAACTGCACTAAAAAATGAACGTAGTACCTGTTGCTTTAGAAGAAATAGTGAACCCTCTCACGGCTGATGAGACCACGTGACACTCGTTGTAACTGGAAAATGTATGGCTTCAACCACTAATTTCTTCAATTTTTTTTAAAAACTCTCCTATTTGGTACATATATGTTGTTAGGCAACTATTCAACAATATAGCATATGTCATTCTACATATATATTATATTCTTATCCATTGTTACCATATACTACATACTATTCGCCATATCTCCCAAAGTTATTTACATATTTTGACGAAATAAAGCTCAAATTGAAGGGCAAACCCATCCATTTTGTACGGTTGCGTTACAGGTCCTTTGTCCTTGAAGAAACATTAAAATTCCTTTTATAACGTTTGTTTCTCTTTTTTACTTTTTTCAAAATAAAACAGATTCGATTGCATTATATGTGGCTTTGACACACCATACTATGGTTAACGAATGATAAAAGATGAATATGTTACTGTGCCATTCAGAAGTACATACAGGGCATTCGTTAATATATGCAATTTCTTCACATTTTGAAAACCAAGTTAAAATTTCTGTACTACAAAGATGAATTTTGCATCACCCTGTATATTTTTTACAAATCTCAACCAAATATGCTAACTAAATGTTCTACACATCATCATGGGAAACTAATGCACAAATTACTACAAACTGCACTAAAAAATGAACGTAGTACCTGTTGCTTTAGAAGAAATATTTAACCCTCTCACGGCTGATGAGACCACGTGACACTCCTTGTAACTGGAAAATGTATGGCTTCAACCATTAATTTCTTCAATTTTTTTAAAAACTTTCCTATTTGGTATATATATGTTGTTAGGCAACTATTCAACAATATAGCATATGTCATTCTACATATATATTATATTGTTAATCTTTGTTACTATATACTACATACTATTCGCCATATCTCCCAAACCTATTTACATATTTTGACGAAATAAAGCTAAAATTGAAGAGGAAACCCCTCCACTTTGTCCTGTTGCGATAAGGGTCCTTTGCCCTTGAAGAAACATTAAAATTTCTCTTATAACGTTTGTTTCTCTTTTTTAGTTTTTTCAAAATAAAACAGATTCGATTCCATTATATGTGGCTTTGACACACCATACTCTGCTTAACGAATGATAAAAGAGGAATATGTTACTGTGCCATTCAGAAGTACATACAGGGCATTCGTTAATATATGCACTTTCTTCACATTTTGAAAACCAATTTATACTTTCTGTACTACAAAGATGAATTTTGCATCACCCTGTATATTTTTCGAAATCTCAACCAAATATGCTAACTAAATGTTCTACACATCATGATGGGAAAATAAATGCACAAATTACTACAAACTGCACAAAAAAATGAACGTAGTACCTGTTGCTTTAGAAGAAATAGTGAACCCTCTCACGGCTGATGAGACCACGTGACACTCGTTGTAACTGGAAAATGTATGGCTTCAACCACTAATTTCTTCAATTTTTTAAAAAACTCTCCTATTTGGTACATATATGTTGTTAGGCAACTATTCAACAATATAGCATATGTCATTCTACATATATATTATATTCTTATCCATTGTTACTATATACTACATACTATTCGCCATATCTCCCAAAGTTATTTACATATTTTGACGAAATAAAGCTCAAATTGAAGGGCAAACCAATCCATCTTGTACGGTTGCGTTACAGGTCCTTTGTCCTTGAAGAAACGTTAAAATTCCTCTTATAACGTTTGTTTCTCTTTTTTAGTTTTTTCAAAATAAAACAGATTCGATTCCATTATATGTGGCTTTGACACACCATACTATGGTTAACGAATGATAAAAGAGGAATATGTTACTGTGCCATTCAGAAGTACATACAGGGCATTCGTTAATATATGCAATTTCTTCACATTTTGAAAACCAAGTTAAAATTTCTGTACTACAAAGCTGAATTTTGCATCACCCTGTATATTTTTTACAAATCTCAACCAAATATGCTAACTAAATTTTCTACACATCATCATGGGAAACTAATGCACAAATTACTACAAACTGCACTAAAAAATGAACGTAGTACCTGTTTCTTTAGAAGAAATAGTTAACCCTCTCACGGCTGATGAGACCACGTGACACTCGTTGTAACTGGAAAATGTATGGCTTCAACCATTAATTTATTCAATTTTTTTAAAAACTTTCCTATTTGGTATATATATGTTGTTAGGCAACTATTCAACAATATAGCTTATGTCATTCTACATATATATTATATTGTTAATCTTTGTTACTATATACTACATACTAGTCGCCATATCTCCCAAACTTATTTACATATTTTGACGAAATAAAGCTAAAATTGAAGAGGAAACCCCTCCATTTTGTCCTGTTGCGATAAGTGTCCTTTGCCCTTGAAGAAACATTAAAATTCCTCTTATAACGTTTATTTCTCTTTTTTAGTTTTTTCAAAATAAAACAGATTCGATTCCATTATATGTGGCTTTGACACACCATACTCTGCTTAACGAATGATAAAAGAGGAATATGTTACTGTGCCATTCAGAAGTACATACAGGGCATTCGTTAATATATGCACTTTCTTCACATTTTGAAAACCAATTTATACTTTCTGTACTACAAAGCTGAATTTTGCATCACCCTGTATATTTTTTCCAAATCTCAACCAAATATGCTAACTAAATGTTCTACACATCATCATGGGAAACTAATGCACAAATTACTACAAACTGCACTAAAAAATGAACGTAGTACCTGTTGCTTTAGAAGAAATAGTTAACCCTCTCACGGCTGATGAGACCACGTGACACTCGTTGTAACTGGAAAATGTATGGTTTCAACCATTAATTTCTTCAATTTTTTTAAAAACTTTCCTATTTGGTATATATATGTTTTTAGGCAACTATTCAACAATATAGCATATGTCATTCTACATATATATTATATTGTTAATCTTTGTTACTATATACTACATACTATTCGCCATATCTCCCAAACTTATTTACATATTTTGACGAAATAAAGCTAAAATTGAAGGGCAAACCAATCCATCTTGTACGGTTGCGTTACAGGTCCTTTGTCCTTGAAGAAACGTTAAAATTCCTCTTATAACGTTTGTTTCTCTTTTTTAGTTTTTTCAAAATAAAACAGATTCGATTCCATTATATGTGGCTTTGACACACCATACTATGGTTAACGAATGATAAAAGAGGAATATGTTACTGTGCCATTCAGAAGTACATACAGGGCATTCGTTAATATATGCAATTTCTTCACATTTTGAAAACCAAGTTAAAATTTCTGTACTACAAAGTTGAATTTTGCATCACCCTGTATATTTTTTACAAATCTCAACCAAATATGCTAACTAAATTTTCTACACATCATCATGGGAAACTAATGCACAAATTACTACAAACTGCACTAAAAAATGAACGTAGTACCTGTTGCTTTAGAAGAAATAGTTAACCCTCTCACGGCTGATAAGACCACGTGACACTCGTTGTAACTGGAAAATGTATGGCTTCAACCACTAATTTCTTCAATTTTTAAAAACTTTCCTATTTGGTATATATATGTTGTTAGGCAACTATTCAACAATATAGCATATGTCATTCTACATATATATTATGTTATTAATCATTGTTACTATATACTACATACTATTCGCACTATCTTCCAAACTTATTTACATATTTTGACGAAATAAAGCTAAAATTGAAGAGGAAACCCCTCCACTTTGTCCTGTCCGATAAAGGTCCTTTGCCCTTGAAGAAACGTTAAAATTTCTTTTATAAGGTTTGTTTCTGTTTTTTACTTTTTTCAAAATAAAACAGATTCGATTCCATTATATGTGGCTTTGACACACCATACTGTGGTTAACGAATGATAAAAGAGGAATATGTTACTGTGCCATTCAGAAGTACATACAGGGCATTCGTTAATATATGCACTTTCTTCACATTTTGAAAACCAATTTATACTTTCTGTACTACAAAGATGAATTTTGCATCACCCTGTATATTTTTTCCAAATCTCAACCAAATATGCTAACTAAATGTTCTACACATCATCATGGGAAACTAATGCACAAATTACTACAAACTGCACAAAAAAATGAACGTAGTACCTGTTGCTTTAGAAGAAATAGTGAACCCTCTCACGGCTGATGAGACCACGTGACACTCGTTGTAACTGGAAAATGTATGGCTTCAACCACTAATTTCTTCAATTTTTTTTAAAAACTCTCCTATTTGGTACATATATGTTGTTAGGCAACTATTCAACAATATAGCATATGTCATTCTACATATATATTATATTCTTATCCATTGTTACCATATACTACATACTATTCGCCATATCTCCCAAAGTTATTTACATATTTTGACGAAATAAAGCTCAAATTGAAGGGCAAACCCATCCATTTTGTACGGTTGCGTTACAGGTCCTTTGTCCTTGAAGAAACATTAAAATTCCTTTTATAACGTTTGTTTCTCTTTTTTACTTTTTTCAAAATAAAACAGATTCGATTCCATTATATGTGGCTTTGACACACCATACTATGGTTAACGAATGATAAAAGATGAATATGTTACTGTGCCATTCAGAAGTACATACAGGGCATTCGTTAATATATGCAATTTCTTCACATTTTGAAAACCAAGTTAAAATTTCTGTACTACAAAGATGAATTTTGCATCACCCTGTATATTTTTTACAAATCTCAACCAAATATGCTAACTAAATGTTCTACACATCATCATGGGAAACTAATGCACAAATTACTACAAACTGCACTAAAAAATGAACGTAGTACCTGTTGCTTTAGAAGAAATATTTAACCCTCTCACGGCTGATGAGACCACGTGACACTCGTTGTAACTGGAAAATGTATGGCTTCAACCATTAATTTCTTCAATTTTTTTAAAAACTTTCCTATTTGGTATATATATGTTGTTAGGCAACTATTCAACAATATAGCATATGTCATTCTACATATATATTATATTGTTAATCTTTGTTACTATATACTACATACTATTCGCCATATCTCCCAAACCTATTTACATATTTTGACGAAATAAAGCTAAAATTGAAGAGGAAACCCCTCCACTTTGTCCTGTTGCGATAAGGGTCCTTTGCCCTTGAAGAAACATTAAAATTTCTCTTATAACGTTTGTTTCTCTTTTTTAGTTTTTTCAAAATAAAACAGATTCGATTCCATTATATGTGGCTTTGACACACCATACTCTGCTTAACGAATGATAAAAGAGGAATATGTTACTGTGCCATTCAGAAGTACATACAGGGCATTCGTTAATATATGCACTTTCTTCACATTTTGAAAACCAATTTATACTTTCTGTACTACAAAGATGAATTTTGCATCACCCTGTATATTTTTTCGAAATCTCAACCAAATATGCTAACTAAATGTTCTACACATCATGATGGGAAAATAAATGCACAAATTACTACAAACTGCACAAAAAAATGAACGTAGTACCTGTTGCTTTAGAAGAAATAGTGAACCCTCTCACGGCTGATGAGACCACGTGACACTCGTTGTAACTGGAAAATGTATGGCTTCAACCACTAATTTCTTCAATTTTTTTAAAAAACTCTCCTATTTGGTACATATATGTTGTTAGGCAACTATTCAACAATATAGCATATGTCATTCTACATATATATTATATTCTTATCCATTGTTACTATATACTACATACTATTCGCCATATCTCCCAAAGTTATTTACATATTTTGACGAAATAAAGCTCAAATTGAAGGGCAAACCAATCCATCTTGTACGGTTGCGTTACAGGTCCTTTGTCCTTGAAGAAACGTTAAAATTCCTCTTATAACGTTTGTTTCTCTTTTTTAGTTTTTTCAAAATAAAACAGATTCGATTCCATTATATGTGGCTTTGACACACCATACTATGGTTAACGAATGATAAAAGAGGAATATGTTACTGTGCCATTCAGAAGTACATACAGGGCATTCGTTAATATATGCAATTTCTTCACATTTTGAAAACCAAGTTAAAATTTCTGTACTACAAAGCTGAATTTTGCATCACCCTGTATATTTTTTACAAATCTCAACCAAATATGCTAACTAAATTTTCTACACATCATCATGGGAAACTAATGCACAAATTACTACAAACTGCACTAAAAAATGAACGTAGTACCTGTTTCTTTAGAAGAAATAGTTAACCCTCTCACGGCTGATGAGACCACGTGACACTCGTTGTAACTGGAAAATGTATGGCTTCAACCATTAATTTATTCAATTTTTTTAAAAACTTTCCTATTTGGTATATATATGTTGTTAGGCAACTATTCAACAATATAGCTTATGTCATTCTACATATATATTATATTGTTAATCTTTGTTACTATATACTACATACTAGTCGCCATATCTCCCAAACTTATTTACATATTTTGACGAAATAAAGCTAAAATTGAAGAGGAAACCCCTCCACTTTGTCCTGTTGCGATAAGGGTCCTTTGCCCTTGAAGAAACATTAAAATTTCTCTTATAACGTTTGTTTCTCTTTTTTAGTTTTTTCAAAATAAAACAGATTCGATTCCATTATATGTGGCTTTGACACACCATACTGTGGTTAACGAATGATAAAAGAGGAATATGTTACTGTGCCATTCAGAAGTACATACAGGGCATTCGTTAATATATGCACTTTCTTCACATTTTGAAAACCAATTTATACTTTCTGTACTACAAAACTGAATTTTGCATCACCCTGTATATTTTTTCGAAATCTCAACCAAATATGCTAACTAAATGTTCTACACATCATGATGGGAAAATAAATGCACAAATTACTACAAACTGCACAAAAAAATGAACGTAGTGCCTGTTGCTTTAGAAGAAATAGTGAACCCTCTCACGGCTGATGAGACCACGTGACACTCGTTGTAACTGGAAAATGTATGGCTTCAACCACTAATTTCTTCAATTTTTTTAAAAAACTCTCCTATTTGATACATATATGTTGTTAGGCAACTATTCAACAATATAGCATATGTCATTCTACATATATATTATATTCTTATCCATTGTTACTATATACTACATACTATTCGCCATATCTCCCAAAGTTATTTACATATTTTGACGAAAGAAAGGTAAAATTGAAGAGGAAACCCCTCCATTTTGTCCTGTTGCGATAAGTGTCCTTTGCCCTTGAAGAAACGTTAAAATTTCTCTTATAACGTTTGTTTCTGTTTTTTAGTTTTTTCAAAATAAAACAGATTCGATTCCATTATATGTGGCTTTGACACACCATACTGTGGTTAACGAATGATAAAAGAGGAATATGTTACTGTGCCATTCAGAAGTACATACAGGGCATTCGTTAATATATGCACTTTCTTCACATTTTGAAAACCAAGTTAAACTTTCTGTACTACAAAGCTGAATTTTGCATCACCCTGTATATTTTTTACAAATCTCAAGCAAATATGCTAACTAAATTTTCTACACATCATCATGGGAAACTAATGCACAAATTACTACAAACTGCACTAAAAAATGAACGTAGTACCTGTTGCTTTAGAAGAAATAGTTAACCCTCTCACGGCTGATAAGACCACGTGACACTCGTTGTAACTGGAAAATGTATGGCTTCAACCACTAATTTCTTCAATTTTTAAAAACTTTCCTATTTGGTATATATATGTTGTTAGGCAACTATTCAACAATATAGCATATGTCATTCTACATATATATTATGTTATTAATCATTGTTACTATATACTACATACTATTCGCACTATCTTCCAAACTTATTTACATATTTTGACGAAATAAAGCTAAAATTGAAGAGGAAACCCCTCCACTTTGTCCTGTCCGATAAAGGTCCTTTGCCCTTGAAGAAACGTTAAAATTTCTCTTATAACGTTTGTTTCTGTTTTTTACTTTTTTCAAAATAAAACAGATTCGATTCCATTATATGTGGCTTTGACACACCATACTGTGGTTAACGAATGATAAAAGAGGAATATGTTACTGTGCCATTCAGAAGTACATACAGGGCATTCGTTAATATATGCACTTTCTTCACATTTTGAAAACCAATTTATACTTTCTGTACTACAAAGATGAATTTTGCATCACCCTGTATATTTTTTCCAAATCTCAACCAAATATGCTAACTAAATGTTCTACACATCATCATGGGAAACTAATGCACAAATTACTACAAACTGCACAAAAAAATGAACGTAGTACCTGTTGCTTTAGAAGAAATAGTGAACCCTCTCACGGCTGATGAGACCACGTGACACTCGTTGTAACTGGAAAATGTATGGCTTCAACCACTAATTTCTTCAATTTTTTTTAAAAACTCTCCTATTTGGTACATATATGTTGTTAGGCAACTATTCAACAATATAGCATATGTCATTCTACATATATATTATATTCTTATCCATTGTTACCATATACTACATACTATTCGCCATATCTCCCAAAGTTATTTACATATTTTGACGAAATAAAGCTCAAATTGAAGGGCAAACCCATCCATTTTGTACGGTTGCGTTACAGGTCCTTTGTCCTTGAAGAAACATTAAAATTCCTTTTATAACGTTTGTTTCTCTTTTTTACTTTTTTCAAAATAAAACAGATTCGATTCCATTATATGTGGCTTTGACACACCATACTATGGTTAACGAATGATAAAAGAGGAATATGTTACTGTGCCATTCAGAAGTACATACAGGGCATTCGTTAATATATGCAATTTCTTCACATTTTGAAAACCAAGTTAAAATTTCTGTACTACAAAGCTGAATTTTGCATCACCCTGTATATTTTTTACAAATCTCAACCAAATATGCTAACTAAATGTTCTACACATCATCATGGGAAACTAATGCACAAATTACTACAAACTGCACTAAAAAATGAACGTAGTACCTGTTGCTTTAGAAGAAATATTTAACCCTCTCACGGCTGATGAGACCACGTGACACTCGTTGTAACTGGAAAATGTATGGCTTCAACCATTAATTTCTTCAATTTTTTTAAAAACTTTCCTATTTGGTATATATATGTTGTTAGGCAACTATTCAACAATATAGCATATGTCATTCTACATATATATTATATTGTTAATCTTTGTTTCTATATACTACATACTATTCGCCATATCTCCCAAACCTATTTACATATTTTGACGAAATAAAGCTAAAATTAAAGAGGAAACCCCTCCACTTTGTCCTGTTGCGATAAGGGTCTTTTGCCCTTGAAGAAACATTAAAATTTCTCTTATAACGTTTGTTTCTCTTTTTTAGTTTTTTCAAAATAAAACAGATTCGATTCCATTATATGTGGCTTTGACACACCATACTCTGCTTAACGAATGATAAAAGAGGAATATGTTACTGTGCCATTCAGAAGTACATACAGGGACTCGTTAATATATGCACTTTCTTCACATTTTGAAAACCAATTTATACTTTCTGTACTACAAAGATGAATTTTGCATCACCCTGTATATTTTTTCGAAATCTCAACCAAATATGCTAACTAAATGTTCTACACATCATGATGGGAAAATAAATGCACAAATTACTACAAACTGCACAAAAAAATGAACGTAGTACCTGTTGCTTTAGAAGAAATAGTGAACCCTCTCACGGCTGATGAGACCACGTGACACTCGTTGTAACTCGAAAATGTATGGCTTCAACCACTAATTTCTTCAATTTTTTTAAAAAACTCTCCTATTTGGTACATATATGTTGTTAGGCAACTATTCAACAATAGAGCATATGTCATTCTACATATATATTATATTCTTATCCATTGTTACTATATACTACATACTATTCGCCATATCTCCCAAAGTTATTTACATATTTTGACGAAATAAAGCTCAAATTGAAGGGCAAACCAATCCATCTTGTACGGTTGCGTTACAGGTCCTTTGTCCTTGAAGAAACGTTAAAATTCCTCTTATAACGTTTGTTTCTCTTTTTTAGTTTTTTCAAAATAAAACAGATTCGATTCCATTATATGTGGCTTTGACACACCATACTATGGTTAACGAATGATAAAAGAGGAATATGTTACTGTGCCATTCAGAAGTACATACAGGGCATTCGTTAATATATGCAATTTCTTCACATTTTGAAAACCAAGTTAAAATTTCTGTACTACAAAGCTGAATTTTGCATCACCCTGTATATTTTTTACAAATCTCAACCAAATATGCTAACTAAATTTTCTACACATCATCATGGGAAACTAATGCACAAATTACTACAAACTGCACTAAAAAATGAACGTAGTACCTGTTTCTTTAGAAGAAATAGTTAACCCTCTCACGGCTGATGAGACCACGTGACACTCGTTGTAACTGGAAAATGTATGGCTTCAACCATTAATTTATTCAATTTTTTTAAAAACTTTCCTATTTGGTATATATATGTTGTTAGGCAACTATTCAACAATATAGCTTATGTCATTCTACATATATATTATATTGTTAATCTCTGTTACTATATACTACATACTAGTCGCCATATCTCCCAAACTTATTTACATATTTTGACGAAATAAAGCTAAAATTGAAGAGGAAACCCCTCCACTTTGTCCTGTTGCGATAAGGGTCCTTTGCCCTTGAAGAAACATTAAAATTTCTCTTATAACGTTTGTTTCTCTTTTTTAGTTTTTTCAAAATAAAACAGATTCGATTCCATTATATGTGGCTTTGACACACCATACTGTGGTTAACGAATGATAAAAGAGGAATATGTTACTGTGCCATTCAGAAGTACATACAGGGCATTCGTTAATATATGCACTTTCTTCACATTTTGAAAACCAATTTATACTTTCTGTACTACAAAACTGAATTTTGCATCACCCTGTATATTTTTTCGAAATCTCAACCAAATATGCTAACTAAATGTTCTACACATCATGATGGGAAAATAAATGCACAAATTACTACAAACTGCACAAAAAAATGAACGTAGTGCCTGTTGCTTTAGAAGAAATAGTGAACCCTCTCACGGCTGATGAGACCACGTGACACTCGTTGTAACTGGAAAATGTATGGCTTCAACCACTAATTTCTTCAATTTTTTTTAAAAACTCTCCTATTTGATACATATATGTTGTTAGGCAACTATTCAACAATATAGCATATGTCATTCTACATATATATTATATTCTTATCCATTGTTACTATATACTACATACTATTCGCCATATCTCCCAAAGTTATTTACATATTTTGACGAAAGAAAGGTAAAATTGAAGAGGAAACCCCTCCATTTTGTCCTGTTGCGATAAGTGTCCTTTGCCCTTGAAGAAACGTTAAAATTTCTCTTATAACGTTTGTTTCTGTTTTTTAGTTTTTTCAAAATAAAACAGATTCGATTCCATTATATGTGGCTTTGACACACCATACTGTGGTTAACGAATGATAAAAGAGGAATATGTTACTGTGCCATTCAGAAGTACATACAGGGCATTCGTTAATATATGCACTTTCTTCACATTTTGAAAACCAAGTTAAACTTTCTGTACTACAAAGCTGAATTTTGCATCACCCTGTATATTTTTACAAATCTCAAGCAAATATGCTAACTAAATTTTCTACACATCATCATGGGAAACTAATGCACAAATTACTACAAACTGCACTAAAAAATGAACGTAGTACCTGTTTCTTTAGAAGAAATAGTTAACCCTCTCACGGCTGATGAGACCACGTGACACTCGTTGTAACTGGAAAATGTATGGCTTCAACCACTAATTTCTTCAATTTTTTAAAAACTCATCTATTTGGTACATATATGTTGTTAGGCAACTATTCAACAATATAGCATATGTCATTCTACATATATATTATATTCTTATCCATTGTTACTATATACTACATACTATTCGCCATATCTCCCAAAGTTATTTATATATTTTGACGAAATAAAGCTCAAATTGAAGGGCAAACCCATCCATTTTGTACGGTTGCGTTACAGGTCCCTTGTCCTTGAAGAAACATTAAAATTCCTCTTATAACGTTTGTTTTTTTTTTTTTTTTTAGTTTTTTCAAAATAAAACAGATTTGATTCCATTATATGTGTCTTTGACACACCATACTATGGTTAACGAATGCTAAAAGAGGAATATGTTACTGTGCCATTCAGAAGTACATACAGGGCATTCGTTAATATATGCAATTTCTTCACATTTTGAAAACCAAGTTAAACTTTCTGTACTACAAAGCTGAATTTTGCATCACCCTGTATATTTTTTACAAATCTCAACCAAATATGCTAACTAAATGTTCTACACATCATCATGGGAAACTAATGCACAAATTACTACAAACTGCACTAAAAAATGAACGTAGTACCTGTTGCTTTAGAAGAAATATTTAACCCTCTCACGGCTGATGAGACCACGTGACACTCGTTGTAACTGGAAAATGTATGGCTTCAACCATTAATTTCTTCAATTTTTTTAAAAACTTTCCTATTTGGTATATATATGTTGTTAGGCAACTATTCAACAATATAGCATATGTCATTCTACATATATATTATATTGTTAATCTTTGTTACTATATACTACATACTATTCGCCATATCTCCCAAACCTATTTACATATTTTGACGAAATAAAGCTAAAATTAAAGAGGAAACCCCTCCACTTTGTCCTGTCCGATAAAGGTCCTTTGCCCTTGAAGAAACGTTAAAATTTCTCTTATAACGTTTGTTTCTCTTTTTTAGTTTTTTCAAAATAAAACAGATTCGATTCCATTATATGTGGCTTTGACACACCATACTCTGCTTAACGAATGATAAAAGAGGAATATGTTACTGTGCCATTCAGAAGTACATACAGGGCATTCGTTAATATATGCACTTTCTTCACATTTTGAAAACCAATTTATACTTTCTGTACTACAAAGCTGAATTTTGCATCACCCTGTATATTTTTTCGAAATCTCAACCAAATATGCTAACTAAATGTTCTACACATCATGATGGGAAAATAAATGCACAAATTACTACAAACTGCACAAAAAAATGAACGTAGTACCTGTTGCTTTAGAAGAAATAGTGAACCCTCTCACGGCTGATGAGACCACGTGACACTCGTTGTAACTGGAAAATGTATGGCTTCAACCACTAATTTCTTCAATTTTTTTAAAAAACTCTCCTATTTGGTACATATATGTTGTTAGGCAACTATTCAACAATAGAGCATATGTCATTCTACATATATATTATATTCTTATCCATTGTTACTATATACTACATACTATTCGCCATATCTCCCAAAGTTATTTACATATTTTGACGAAATAAAGCTCAAATTGAAGGGCAAACCAATCCATCTTGTACGGTTGCGTTACAGGTCCTTTGTCCTTGAAGAAACGTTAAAATTCCTCTTATAACGTTTGTTTCTCTTTTTTAGTTTTTTCAAAATAAAACAGATTCGATTCCATTATATGTGGCTTTGACACACCATACTATGGTTAACGAATGATAAAAGAGGAATATGTTACTGTGCCATTCAGAAGTACATACAGGGCATTCGTTAATATATGCAATTTCTTCACATTTTGAAAACCAAGTTAAAATTTCTGTACTACAAAGCTGAATTTTGCATCACCCTGTATATTTTTTACAAATCTCAACCAAATATGCTAACTAAATTTTCTACACATCATCATGGGAAACTAATGCACAAATTACTACAAACTGCACTAAAAAATGAACGTAGTACCTGTTTCTTTAGAAGAAATAGTTAACCCTCTCACGGCTGATGAGACCACGTGACACTCGTTGTAACTGGAAAATGTATGGCTTCAACCATTAATTTATTCAATTTCTTTAAAAACTTTCCTATTTGGTATATATATGTTGTTAGGCAACTATTCAACAATATAGCTTATGTCATTCTACATATATATTATATTGTTAATCTTTGTTACTATATACTACATACTAGTCGCCATATCTCCCAAACTTATTTACATATTTTGACGAAATAAAGCTAAAATTGAAGAGGAAACCCCTCCACTTTGTCCTGTTGCGATAAGGGTCCTTTGCCCTTGAAGAAACATTAAAATTTCTCTTATAACGTTTGTTTCTCTTTTTTAGTTTTTTCAAAATAAAACAGATTCGATTCCATTATATGTGGCTTTGACACACCATACTGTGGTTAACGAATGATAAAAGAGGAATATGTTACTGTGCCATTCAGAAGTACATACAGGGCATTCGTTAATATATGCACTTTCTTCACATTTTGAAAACCAATTTATACTTTCTGTACTACAAAACTGAATTTTGCATCACCCTGTATATTTTTTCGAAATCTCAACCAAATATGCTAACTAAATGTTCTACACATCATGATGGGAAAATAAATGCACAAATTACTACAAACTGCACAAAAAAATGAACGTAGTGCCTTTTGCTTTAGAAGAAATAGTGAACCCTCTCACGGCTGATGAGACCACGTGACACTCGTTGTAACTGGAAAATGTATGGCTTCAACCACTAATTTCTTCAATTTTTTTTAAAAACTCTCCTATTTGATACATATATGTTGTTAGGCAACTATTCAACAATATAGCATATGTCATTCTACATATATATTATATTCTTATCCATTGTTACTATATACTACATACTATTCGCCATATCTCCCAAAGTTATTTACATATTTTGACGAAAGAAAGGTAAAATTGAAGAGGAAACCCCTCCATTTTGTCCTGTTGCGATAAGTGTCCTTTGTCCTTGAAGAAACGTTAAAATTCCTCTTATAACGTTTGTTTCTCTTTTTTAGTTTTTTCAAAATAAAACAGATTCGATTCCATTATATGTGGCTTTGACACACCATACTATGGTTAACGAATGATAAAAGAGGAATATGTTACTGTGCCATTCAGAAGTACATACAGGGCATTCGTTAATATATGCAATTTCTTCACATTTTGAAAACCAAGTTAAAATTTCTGTACTACAAAGCTGAATTTTGCATCACCCTGTATATTTTTTACAAATCTCAACCAAATATGCTAACTAAATTTTCTACACATCATCATGGGAAACTAATGCACAAATTACTACAAACTGCACTAAAAAATGAACGTAGTACCTGTTTCTTTAGAAGAAATAGTTAACCCTCTCACGGCTGATGAGACCACGTGACACTCGTTGTAACTGGAAAATGTATGGCTTCAACCATTAATTTATTCAATTTCTTTAAAAACTTTCCTATTTGGTATATATATGTTGTTAGGCAACTATTCAACAATATAGCTTATGTCATTCTACATATATATTATATTGTTAATCTTTGTTACTATATACTACATACTAGTCGCCATATCTCCCAAACTTATTTACATATTTTGACGAAATAAAGCTAAAATTGAAGAGGAAACCCCTCCACTTTGTCCTGTTGCGATAAGGGTCCTTTGCCCTTGAAGAAACATTAAAATTTCTCTTATAACGTTTGTTTCTCTTTTTTAGTTTTTTCAAAATAAAACAGATTCGATTCCATTATATGTGGCTTTGACACACCATACTGTGGTTAACGAATGATAAAAGAGGAATATGTTACTGTGCCATTCAGAAGTACATACAGGGCATTCGTTAATATATGCACTTTCTTCACATTTTGAAAACCAATTTATACTTTCTGTACTACAAAACTGAATTTTGCATCACCCTGTATATTTTTTCGAAATCTCAACCAAATATGCTAACTAAATGTTCTACACATCATGATGGGAAAATAAATGCACAAATTACTACAAACTGCACAAAAAAATGAACGTAGTGCCTTTTGCTTTAGAAGAAATAGTGAACCCTCTCACGGCTGATGAGACCACGTGACACTCGTTGTAACTGGAAAATGTATGGCTTCAACCACTAATTTCTTCAATTTTTTTTAAAAACTCTCCTATTTGATACATATATGTTGTTAGGCAACTATTCAACAATATAGCATATGTCATTCTACATATATATTATATTCTTATCCATTGTTACTATATACTACATACTATTCGCCATATCTCCCAAAGTTATTTACATATTTTGACGAAAGAAAGGTAAAATTGAAGAGGAAACCCCTCCATTTTGTCCTGTTGCGATAAGTGTCCTTTGCCCTTGAAGAAACGTTAAAATTTCTCTTATAACGTTTGTTTCTGTTTTTTAGTTTTTTCAAAATAAAACAGATTCGATTCCATTATATGTGGCTTTGACACACCATACTGTGGTTAACGAATGATAAAAGAGGAATATGTTACTGTGCCATTCAGAAGTACATACAGGGCATTCGTTAATATATGCACTTTCTTCACATTTTGAAAACCAAGTTAAACTTTCTGTACTACAAAGCTGAATTTTGCATCACCCTGTATATTTTTTACAAATCTCAAGCAAATATGCTAACTAAATTTTCTACACATCATCATGGGAAACTAATGCACAAATTACTACAAACTGCACTAAAAGATGAACGTAGTACCTGTTTCTTTAGAAGAAATAGTTAACCCTCTCACGGCTGATGAGACCACGTGACACTCGTTGTAACTGGAAAATGTATGGCTTCAACCACTAATTTCTTCAATTTTTTTTAAAAACTCATCTATTTGGTACATATATGTTGTTAGGCAACTATTCAACAATATAGCATATGTCATTCTACATATATATTATATTCTTATCCATTGTTACTATATACTACATACTATTCGCCATATCTCCCAAAGTTATTTACATATTTTGACGAAATAAAGCTCAAATTGAAGGGCAAACCCATCCATTTTGTACGGTTGCGTTACAGGTCCTTTGTCCTTGAAGAAACATTAAAATTCCTCTTATAACGTTTGTTTTTTTTTTTTTAGTTTTTTCAAAATAAAACAGATTCGATTCCATTATATGTGTCTTTGACACACCATACTATGGTTAACGAATGCTAAAAGAGGAATATGTTACTGTGCCATTCAGAAGTACATACAGGGCATTCGTTAATATATGCAATTTCTTCACATTTTGAAAACCAAGTTAAACTTTCTGTACTACAAAGCTGAATTTTGCATCACCCTGTATATTTTTTACAAATCTCAACCAAATATGCTAACTAAATGTTCTACACATCATCATGGGAAACTAATGCACAAATTACTACAAACTGCACTAAAAAATGAACGTAGTACCTGTTGCTTTAGAAGAAATAGTTAACCCTCTCACGGCTGATGAGACCACGTGACACTCGTTGTAACTGGAAAATGTATGGCTTCAACCATTAATTTCTTCAATTTTTTTAAAAACTTTCCTATTTGGTATATATATGTTGTTAGGCAACTATTCAACAATATAGCATATGTCATTCTACATATATATTATATTGTTAATCTTTGTTACTATATACTACATACTATTCGCCATATCTCCCAAAGTTATTTACATATTTTGACGAAATAAAGCTCAAATTGAAGGGCAAACCCATCCATTTTGTACGGTTGCGTTACAGGTCCTTTGCCCTTGAAGAAACATTAAAATTTCTCTTATAACGTTTGTTCCTCTTTTTTAGTTTTTTCAAAATAAAACAGATTCGATTCCATTATATGTGGCTTTGACACACCATACTGTGGTTAACGAATGATAAAAAGAGGAATATGTTACTGTGCCATTCAGAAGTACATACAGGGCATTCGTTAATATATGCACTTTCTTCACATTTTGAAAACCAATTTATACTTTCTGTACTACAAAACTGAATTTTGCATCACCCTGTATATTTTTTCGAAATCTCAACCAAATATGCTAACTAAATGTTCTACACATCATGATGGGAAAATAAATGCACAAATTACTACAAATTGCACTAAAAAATGAACGTAGTACCTGTTGCTTTAGAAGAAATAGTTAACCCTCTCACGGCTGATGAGACCACGTGACACTCGTTTTAACTGGAAAATGTATGGCTTCAACCACTAATTTCTTCAATTTTTTTTAAAAACTCTCCTATTTGGTACATATATGTTGTTAGGCAACTATTCAACAATATAGCATATGTCATTCTACATATATATTATATTCTTATCCATTGTTACTATATACTACATACTATTCGCCATATCTCCCAAAGTTATTTACATATTTTGACGAAATAAAGCTCAAATTGAAGGGCAAACCAATCCATCTTGTACGGTTGCGTTACAGGTCCTTTGTCCTTGAAGAAACGTTAAAATTCCTCTTATAACGTTTGTTTCTCTTTTTTAGTTTTTTCAAAATAAAACAGATTCGATTCCATTATATGTGGCTTTGACACACCATACTATGGTTAACGAATGATAAAAGAGGAATATGTTACTGTGCCATTCAGAAGTACATACAGGGCATTCGTTAATATATGCAATTTCTTCACATTTTGAAAACCAAGTTAAAATTTCTGTACTACAAAGTTGAATTTTGCATCACCCTGTATATTTTTTACAAATCTCAACCAAATATGCTAACTAAATTTTCTACACATCATCATGGGAAACTAATGCACAAATTACTACAAACTGCACTAAAAAATGAACGTAGTACCTGTTGCTTTAGAAGAAATAGTTAACCCTCTCACGGCTGATAAGACCACGTGACACTCGTTGTAACTGGAAAATGTATGGCTTCAACCTCTAATTTCTTCAATTTTTAAAAAACTTTCCTATTTGGTATATATATGTTGTTAGGCAACTATTCAACAATATAGCATATGTCATTCTACATATATATTATGTTATTAATCATTGTTACTATATACTACATACTATTCGCACTATCTTCCAAACTTATTTACATATTTTGACGAAATAAAGCTAAAATTGAAGAGGAAACCCCTCCACTTTGTCCTGTCCGATAAAGGTCCTTTGCCCTTGAAGAAACGTTAAAATTTCTTTTATAAGGTTTGTTTCTGTTTTTTACTTTTTTCAAAATAAAACAGATTCGATTCCATTATATGTGGCTTTGACACACCATACTGTGGTTAACGAATGATAAAAGAGGAATATGTTACTGTGCCATTCAGAAGTACATACAGGGCATTCGTTAATATATGCACTTTCTTCACATTTTGAAAACCAATTTATACTTTCTGTACTACAAAGATGAATTTTGCATCACCCTGTATATTTTTTCGAAATCTCAACAAAATATGCTAACTAAATGTTCTACACATCATGATGGGAAAATAAATGCACAAATTACTACAAACTGCACAAAAAAATGAACGTAGTACCTGTTGCTTTAGAAGAAATAGTGAACCCTCTCTCGGCTGATGAGACCACGTGACACTCGTTGTAACTGAAAAATGTATGGCTTCAACCACTAATTTCTTCAATTTTTTTAAAAAATTCTCCTATTTGGTACATATATGTTGTTAGGCAACTATTCAACAATATAGCATATGTCATTCTACATATATATTATATTCTTATCCATTGTTACTATATACTACATACTATTCGCCATATCTCCCAAAGTTATTTACATATTTTGACGAAAGAAAGGTAAAATTGAAGAGGAAACCCCTCCATTTTGTCCTGTTGCGATAAGTGTCCTTTGCCTTTGAAGAAACGTTAAAATTTCTCTTATAACGTTTGTTTCTGTTTTTTAGGTTTTATAAAATAAAACAGATTCGATTCCATTATATGTGGCTTTGACACACCATACTATGGTTAACGAATGATAAAAGAGGAATATGTCACTGTGCCATTCAGAAGTACATACAGGGTATTCGTTAATATATGCAATTTCTTCACATTTTGAAAACGAAGTTAAACTTTCTGTACTACAAAGCTGAATTTTGCATCACCCTGTATATTTTTTACAAATCTCAACCAAATATGCTAACTAAATGTCCTACACATCATCATGGGAAACTAATGCACAAATTACTACAAACTGCACTAAAAAATGAACGTAGTACCTGTTTCTTTAGAAGAAATAATTAACCCTCTCACGGCTGATGAGACCACGTGACACTCGTTGTAACTGGAAAATGTATGGCTTCAACCATTAATTTATTCAATTTTTTTAAAAACTTTCCTATTTGGTATATATATGTTGTTAGGCAACTATTCAACAATATAGCTTATATCATTCTACATATATATTATATTGTTAATCTTTGTTACTATATACTACATACTATTCGCCATATCTCCCAAACTTATTTACATATTTTGACGAAATAAAGCTAAAATTGAAGAGGAAACCCCTCCACTTTGTCCTGTTGCGATAAGGGTCCTTTGCCCTTGAAGAAACATTAAAATTTCTCTTATAACGTTTGTTTCTCTTTTTTAGTTTTTTCAAAATAAAACAGATTCGATTCCATTATATGTGGCTTTGACACACCATACTGTGGTTAACGAATGATAAAAGAGGAATATGTTACTGTGCCATTCAGAAGTACATACAGGGCATTCGTTAATATATGCACTTTCTTCACATTTTGAAAACCAATTTATACTTTCTGTACTACAAAACTGAATTTTGCATCACCCTGTATATTTTTTCGAAATCTCAACCAAATATGCTAACCAAATGTTCTACACATCATGATGGGAAAATAAATGCACAAATTACTACAAACTGCACAAAAAAATGAACGTAGTGCCTGTTGCTTTAGAAGAAATAGTGAACCCTCTCACGGCTGATGAGACCACGTGACACTCGTTGTAACTGGAAAATGTATGGCTTCAACCACTAATTTCTTCAATTTTTTTTAAAAACTCTCCTATTTGATACATATATGTTGTTAGGCAACTATTCAACAATATAGCATATGTCATTCTACATATATATTATATTCTTATCCATTGTTACTATATACTACATACTATTCGCCATATCTCCCAAAGTTATTTACATATTTTGACGAAAGAAAGGTAAAATTGAAGCGGAAACCCATCCATTTTGTCCTGTTGCGATAAGTGTCCTTTGCCCTTGAAGAAACGTTAAAATTTCTCTTATAACTTTTGTTTCTGTTTTTTAGTTTTTTTAAAATAAAACAGATTCGATTCCATTATATGTGGCTTTGACACACCATACTGTGGTTAACGAATGATAAAAGAGGAATATGTTACTGTGCCATTCAGAAGTACATACAGGGCATTCGTTAATATATGCACTTTCTTCACATTTTGAAAACCAAGTTAAACTTTCTGTACTACAAATCTGAATTTTGCATCACCCTGTATATTTTTTACAAATCTCAACCAAATATGCTAACTAAATTTTCTACACATCATCATGGGAAACTAATGCACAAATTACTACAAACTGCACTAAAACATGAACGTAGTACCTGTTTCTTTAGAAGAAATAGTTAACCCTCTCACGGCTGATGAGACTACGTGACACTCGTTGTAACTGGAAAATGTATGGCTTCAACCACTAATTTCTTCAATTTTTAAAAAACTTTCCTATTTGGTATATATATGTTGTTAGGCAACTATTCAACAATATAGCATATGTCATTCTACATATATATTATGTTATTAATCATTGTTACTATATACTACATACTATTCGCCATATCTTCCAAACTTATTTACATATTTTGACGAAATAAAGCTAAAATTGAATAGGAAACATCTCCACTTTGTCCTGTTGCGATAAGGGTCCTTTGCCCTTGAAGAAACGTTAAAATTTCTTTTATAAGGTATTTTTCTGTTTTTTAGTTTTTTCAAAATAAAACAGATTCGATTCCATTATATGTGGCTTTGACACACCATACTATGGTTAACGAATGCTAAAAGAGGAATATGTTACTGTGCCATTCAGAAGTACATACAGGGCATTCGTTAATATATGCAATTTCTTCACATTTTGAAAACCAAGTTAAACTTTCTGTACTACAAAGCTGAATTTTGCATCACCCTGTATATTTTTTACAAATCTCAACCAAATATGCTAACTAAATGTTCTACACATCATCATGGGAAACTAATGCACAAATTACTACAAACTGCACTAAAAAATGAACGTAGTACCTGTTGCTTTAGAAGAAATAGTGAACCCTCTCACGGCTGATGAGACCACGTGTCACTCGTTGTAACTGGAAAATATATGGCTTCAACCACTAATTTCTTCAATTTTTTTAAAAAAAACTCTCCTATTTGGTATATATGTTGTTAGGCAACTATTCAACAATATAGCATATGTCATTCTACATATATATTATATTGTTATCCATTGTTACTATATACTACATACTATTCGCCATATCTCCCAAACTTATTTACATATTTAGACGAAATAAAGCTAAAATTGAAGAGGAAACCCCTCCATTTTGTACTGTTGCGATAAGGGTCCTTTGCCCTTGAAGAAACGTTAAAATTCCTCTTATAACGTTTATTTCTCTTTTTTAGTTTTTTCAAAATAAAACAGATTCGATTCCATTATATGTGGCTTTGACACACCATACTCTGCTTAACGAATGATAAAAGAGGAATATGTTACTGTGCCATTCAGAAGTACATACAGGGCATTCGTTAATATATGCACTTTCTTCACATTTTGAAAACCAATTTATACTTTCTGTACTACAAAGATGAATTTTGCATCACCCTGTATATTTTTTCCAAATCTCAACCAAATATGCTAACTAAATGTTCTACACATCATGATGGGAAAATAAATGCACAAATTACTACAAATTGCACTAAAAAATGAACGTAGTACCTATAGCTTTAGAAGAAATAGTTAACCCTCTCACGGCTGATGAGACCACGTGACACTCGTTGTAACTGGAAAATGTATGGCTTCAACCACTAATTTCTTCATTTTTTTTAAAAAACTCTCCTATTTGGTACATATATGTTGTTAGGCAACTATTCAACAATATAGCATATGTCATTCTACATATATATTATATTCTTATCCATTGTTACTATATACTACATACTATTCGCCATATTTCCCAAAGTTATTTACATATTTTGACGAAATAAAGCTAAAATTGAAGGGCAAACCCATCCATTTTGTACGGTTGCGTTACAGGTCCTTTGTCCTTGAAGAAACATTAAAATTCCTCTTAAACGTTTTTTTTTTTTTTTTTTTAGTTTTTTCAAAATAAAACAGATTCGATTCCATTATATGTGGCTTTGACACACCATACTATGGTTAACGAATGCTAAAAGAAGAATAGGTTACTGTGCCATTCAGAAGTACATACAGGGCATTCGTTAATATATGCAATTTCTTCACATTTTGAAAACCAATTTATACTTTCTGTACTACAAAGCTGAATTTTGCATCACCCTGTATATTTTTTCGAAATCTCAACCAAATATGCTAACTAAATGTTCTACACATCATCATGGGAAACTAATGCACAAATTACTACAAACTGCACAAAAAAATGAACGTAGTACCTGTTGCTTTAGAAGAAATATTTAACCCTCTCACGGCTGATGAGACCACGTGACACTCGTTGTAACTGGAAAATATATGGCTTCAACCACTAATTTCTTCAATTTCTTTAGAAAAACTCTCCTATTTGGTATATATGTTGTTAGGCAACTATTCAACAATATATCATATGTCATTCTACATATATATTATATTGTTATCCATTGTTACTATATACTACATACTATTCGCCATATCTCCCAAACTTATTTACATATTTTGACGAAATAAAGCTAAAATTGAAGAGGAAACCCCTCCACTTTGTCCTGTTGCGATAAGGGTCCTTTGCCTCTGAAGAAACGTTAAAATTTTCCTTATAACGTTTGTTTCTTTTTTCTAGTTTTTTCAAAATAAAACAGATTCGATTCCATTATATGTGGCTTTGACACACCATACTATGGTTAACGAATTCTAAAAGAGGAATATGTTACTGTGCCATTCAGAAGTACATACAGGGCATTCGTTAATATATGCACTTTCTTCACATTTTGAAAACCAATTTATACTTTCTGTACTACAAAGCTTAATTTTGCATCACCCTGTATATTTTTTCCAAATCTCAACCAAATATGCTAACTAAATGTTCTACACATCATGATGGGAAAATAAATGCACAAATTACTACAAATTGCACTAAAAAATGAACGTAGTACCTGTTGCTTTAGAAGAAATAGTTAACCCTCTCACGGCTGATGAGACCACGTGACACTCGTTGTAACTGGAAAATGTATGGCTTCAACCACTAATTTCTTCAATTTTTTTTAAAAACTCTCCTATTTGGTACATATATGTTGTTAGGCAACTATTCAACAATATAGCATATGTCATTCTACATATATATTATATTCTTATCCATTGTTACCATATACTACATACTATTCGCCATATCTCCCAAAGTTATTTACATATTTTGACGAAATAAAGCTCAAATTGAAGGGCAAACCCATCCATTTTGTACGGTTGCGTTACAGGTCCTTTGTCCTTGAAGAAACATTAAAATTTCTTTTATAACATTTGTTTCTCTTTTTTACTTTTTTCAAAATAAAACAGATTCGATTCCATTATATGTGGCTTTGACACACCATACTATGGTTAACGAATGATAAAAGAGGAATATGTTACTGTGCCATTCAGAAGTACATACAGGGCATTCGTTAATATATGCAATTTCTTCACATTTTGAAAACCAAGTTAAAATTTCTGTACTACAAAGCTGAATTTTGCATCACCCTGTATATTTTTTACAAATCTCAACCAAATATGCTAACTAAATGTTCTACACATCATCATGGGAAACTAATGCACAAATTACTACAAACTGCACTAAAAAATGAACGTATTTCCTGTTGCTTTAGAAGAAATAGTTAACCCTCTCACGGCTGATGAGACCACGTGACACTCGTTGTAACTGGAAAATATATGGCTTCAACCATTAATTTCTTCAATTTTTTAAAAAACTTTCCTATTTGGTATATATATGTTGTTAGGCAACTATTCAACAATATAGCATATGTCATTCTACATATATATTATATTGTTAATCTTTGTTACTATATACTACATACTATTCGCCATATCTCCCAAACTTATTTACATATTTTGACGAAATAAAGCTAAAATTAAAGAGGAAACCCCTCCACTTTGTCCTGTTGCGATAAGGGTCCTTTGCCCTTGAACAAACATTAAAATTTCTCTTATAACGTTTGTTTCTCTTTTTTAGTTTTTTCAAAATAAAAGAGATTCGATTCCATTATATGTGGCTTTGACACACCATACTGTGGTTAACGAATGATAAAAGGGGAATATGTTACTGTGCCATTCAGAAGTACATACAGGGCATTCGTTAATATATGCACTTTCTTCACATTTTGAAAACCAATTTATACTTTCTGTACTACAAAGATGAATTTTGCTTCACCCTGTATATTTTTTCGAAATCTCAACCAAATATGCTAACTAAATGTTCTACACATCATGATGGGAAAATAAATGCACAAATTACTACAAACTGCACAAAAAAATGAACGTAGTACCTGTTGCTTTAGAAGAAATAGTGAACCCTCTCACGGCTGATGAGACCACGTGACACTCGTTGTAACTGGAAAATATATGGCTTCAACCACTAATTTCTTCAATTTTTTTAAAAAACTCTCCTATTTGGTACATATATGTTGTTAGGCAACTATTCAACAATATAGCATATGTCATTCTACATATATATTATATTTTTATCCATTGTTATTATATACTACATACTCTTCGTCATATCTCCCAAAGTTATTTACATATTTTGACGAAAGAAAGGTAAAATTGAAGAGGAAACCCCTCCATTTTGTCCTGTTGCGATAAGTGTCCTTTGCCTTTGAAGAAACGTTAATATTTCTCTTATAACGTTTGTTTCTGTTTTTTAGGTTTTTCAAAATAAAACAGATTCGATTCCATTATATGTGGCTTTGACACACCATACTATGGTTAACGAATGATAAAAGAGGAATATGTTACTGTGCCATTCAGAAGTACATACAGGGTATTCGTTAATATATGCAATTTCTTCACATTTTGAAAACGAAGTTAAACTTTCTGTACTACAAAGCTGAATTTTGCATCACCCTGTATATTTTTTACAAATCTCAACCAAATATGCTAACTAAATTTTCTACACATCATCATGGGAAACTAATGCACAAATTACTACAAACTGCACTAAAAAATGAACGTAGTACCTGTTTCTTTAGAAGAAATAGTTAACCCTCTCGCGGCTGATGAGACCACGTGACACTCGTTGTAACTGGAAAATGTATGGCTTCAACCATTAATTTATTCAATTTTTTTAAAAACTTTCCTATTTGGTATATATATGTTGTTAGGCAACTATTCAACAGTATAGCTTATGTCATTCTACATATATATTATATTGTTAATCTTTGTTACTATATACTACATACTAGTCGCCATATCTCCCAAACTTATTTACATATTTTGACGAAATAAAGCTAAAATTGAAGAGGAAACCCCTCCACTTTGTCCTGTTGCGATAAGGGTCCTTTGCCCTTGAAGAAACGTTAAAATTTCTCTTATAACGTTTGTTTCTGTTTTTTAGTTTTTTCAAAATAAAACAGATTCGATTCCATTATATGTGGCTTTGACACACCATACTGTGGTTAACGAATGATAAAAGAGGAATATGTTACTGTGCCATTCAGAAGTACATACAGGGCATTCGTTAATATATGCACTTTCTTCACATTTTGAAAACCAAGTTAAACTTTCTGTACTACAAAGCTGAATTTTGCATCACCCTGTATATTTTTTACAAATCTCAACCAAATATGCTAACTAAATTTTCTACACATCATCATGGGAAACTAATGCACAAATTACTACAAACTGCACTAAAAGATGAACGTAGTACCTGTTTCTTTAGAAGAAATAGTTAACCCTCTCACGGCTGATGAGACCACGTGACACTCGTTGTAACTGGAAAATGTATGGCTTCAACCACTAATTTCTTCAATTTTTAAAAAACTTTCCTATTTGGTATATATATGTTGTTAGGCAACTATTCAACAATATAGCATATGTCATTCTACATATATATTATATTCTTATCCATTGTTACTATATACTACATACTATTCGCCATATCTTCCAAACTTATTTACATATTTTGACGAAATAAAGCTAAAATTGAATAGGAAACTTCTCCACTTTGTCCTGTTGCGAT
The DNA here is from genome assembly GCF_964235325.1 of Thermobia domestica. Classification (NCBI taxonomy): domain Eukaryota; kingdom Metazoa; phylum Arthropoda; class Insecta; order Zygentoma; family Lepismatidae; genus Thermobia; species Thermobia domestica. Next base: position 27,654 of record NW_027656430.1, read on the forward strand.
AAGGGTCCTTTGCCCTTGAAGAAACGTTAAAATTTCTTTTATAAGGTATGTTTCTGTTTTTTAGTTTTTTCAAAATAAAACAGATTCGATTCCATTATATGTGGCTTTGACACACCATACTGTGGTTAACGAATGATAAAAGAGGAATATGTTACTGTGCCATTCAGAAGTACATACAGGGCATTCGCTAATATATGCAATTTCTTCACATTTTGAAAACCAAGTTAAACTTTCTGTACTACAAAGCTGAATTTTGCATCACCCTGTATATTTTTTACAAATCTCAACCAAATATGCTAACTAAATGTTCTACACATCATCATGGGAAACTAATGCACAAATTACTACAAACTGCACTAAAAAATGAACGTAGTACCTGTTGCTTTAGAAGAAATATTTAACCCTCTCACGGCTGATGAGACCACGTGTCACTCGTTGTAACTGGAAAATATATGGCTTCAACCACTAATTTCTTCAATTTTTTAAAAAAAACTCTCCTATTTGGTATATATGTTGTTAGGCAACTATTCAACAATATAGCATATGTCATTCTACATATATATTATATTGTTATCCATTGTTACTATATACTACATACTATTCGCCATATCTCCCAAACTTATTTACATATTTAGACGAAATAAAGCTAAAATTGAGGAGGAAACCCCTCCATTTTGTCCTGTTGCGATAAGGGTCCTTTGCCGTTGAAGAAACGTTAAAATTCCTCTTATAACGTTTATTTCTCTTTTTTAGTTTTTTCAAAATAAAACAGATTCGATTCTCTTATATGTGGCTTTGACACACCATACTCTGCTTAACGAATGATAAAAGAGGAATATGTTACTGTGCCATTCAGAAGTACATACAGGGCATTCGTTAATATATGCACTTTCTTCACATTTTGAAAACCAATTTATACTTTCTGTACTACAAAGCTGAATTTTGCATCACCCTGTATATTTTTTCCAAATCTCAACCAAATATGCTAACTAAATGTTCTACACATCATGATGGGAAAATAAATGCACAAATTACTACAAATTGCACTAAAAAATGAACGTAGTACCTATTGCTTTAGAAGAAATAGTTAACCCTCTCACGGCTGATGAGACCACGTGACACTCGTTGTAACTGGAAAATGTATGGCTTCAACCACTAATTTCTTCATTTTTTTTTAAAAAACTCTCCTATTTGGTACATATATGTTGTTAGGCAACTATTCAACAATATAGCATATGTCATTCTACATATATATTATATACTTATCCATTGTTACTATATACTACATACTATTCGCCATATTTCCCAAAGTTATTTACATATTTTGACGAAATAAAGCTAAAATTGAAGGGCAAACCCATCCATTTTGTACGGTTGCGTTACAGGTCCTTTGTCCTTGAAGAAACATTAAAATTCCTCTTAAACGTTTTTTTTTTTTTTTTAGTTTTTTCAAAATAAAACAGATTCGATTCCATTATATGTGGCTTTGACACACCATACTATGGTTAACGAATGCTAAAAGAAGAGTAGGTTACTGTGCCATTCAGAAGTACATACAGGGCATTCGTTAATATATGCAATTTCTTCACATTTTGAAAACCAATTTATACTTTCTGTACTACAAAGCTGAATTTTGCATCACCCTGTATATTTTTTCGAAATCTCAACCAAATATGCTAACTAAATGTTCTACACATCATCATGGGAAACTAATGCACAAATTACTACAAACTGCACAAAAAAATGAACGTAGTACCTGTTGCTTTAGAAGAAATATTTAACCCTCTCACGGCTGATGAGACCACGTGACACTCGTTGTAACTGGAAAATATATGGCTTCAACCACTAATTTCTTCAATTTTTTTAGAAAAACTCTCCTATTTGGTATATATGTTGTTAGGCAACTATTCAACAATATATCATATGTCATTCTACATATATATTATATTGTTATCCATTGTTACTATATACTACATACTATTCGCCATATCTCCCAAACTTATTTACATATTTTGACGAAATAAAGCTAAAATTGAAGAGGAAACCCCTCCACTTTGTCCTGTTGCGATAAGGGTCTTTTGCCCTTGAAGAAACATTAAAATTTTCCTTATAACGTTTGTTTCTTTTTTCTAGTTTTTTCAAAATAAAACAGATTCGATTCCATTATATGTGGCTTTGACACACCATACTATGGTTAACGAATTCTAAAAGAGGAATATGTTACTGTGCCATTCAGAAGTACATACAGGGCATTCGTTAATATATGCACTTTCTTCACATTTTGAAAACCAATTTATACTTTCTGTACTACAAAGCTTAATTTTGCATCACCCTGTATATTTTTTCCAAATCTCAACCAAATATGCTAACTAAATGTTCTACACATCATGATGGGAAAATAAATGCACAAATTACTACAAATTGCACTAAAAAATGAACGTAGTACCTGTTGCTTTAGAAGAAATAGTTAACCCTCTCACGGCTGATGAGACCACGTGACACTCGTTGTAACTGGAAAATGTATGGCTTCAACCACTAATTTCTTCATTTTTTTAAAAAAACTCTCCTATTTGGTACATATATGTTGTTAGGCAACTATTCAACAATATAGCATATGTCATTCTACATATATATTATATTCTTATCCATTGTTACTATATACTACATACTATTCGCCATATCTCCCAAAGTTATTTACATATTTTGACGAAATAAAACTCAAATTGAAGGGCAAACCCATCCATTTTGTACGGTTGCGTTACAGGTCCTTTGTCCTTGAAGAAACGTTAAAATTCCTCTTATAACGTTTGTTTTTTTTTTTAGTTTTTTCAAAATAAAACAGATTCGATTCCATTATATGTGGCTTTGACACACCATACTATGGTTAACGAATGCTACAAGAGGAATATATTACTGTGCCATTCAGAAGTACATACAGGGCATTCGTTAATATATGCAATTTCTTCACATTTTGAAAACCAAGTTAAACTTTCTGTACTACAAAGCTGAATTTTGCATCACCCTGTTATTTTTTACAAATCTCAACCAAATATGCTAACTAAATGTTCTACACATCATCATGGGAAACTAATGCACAAATTACTACAAACTGCACTAAAAAATGAACGTAGTACCTGTTGCTTTAGAAGAAATATTTAACCCTCTCACGGCTGATGAGACCACGTGACACTCGTTGTAACTGGAAAATATATGGCTTCAACCACTAATTTCTTCAATTTTTTTAAAAAAACTCTCCTATTTGGTATATATGTTGTTAGGCAACTATTCAACAATATATCATATGTCATTCTACATATATATTATATTGTTATCCTTTGTTACTATATACTACATACTATTCGCCATATCTCCCAAACTTATTTACATATTTTGACGAAATAAAGCTAAAATTGAAGGGCAAACCCATCCATTTTGTACGGTTGCGTTACAGGTCCTTTGTCTTTGAAGAAACATTAAAATTCCTTTTATAACGTTTGTTTCTCTTTTTTACTTTTTTCAAAATAAAACAGATTCGATTCCATTATATGTGGCTTTGACACACCATACTATGGTTAACGAATGATAAAAGAGGAATATGTTACTTTGCCATTCAGAAGTACATACAGGGCATTCGTTAATATATGCACTTTCTTCACATTTTGAAAACCAAGTTATACTTTCTTTACTACAAAGCTGAATTTTGCAACACCCTGTATATTTTTTACAAATCTCAACCAAATATGCTAACTAAATTTTCTACACATCATCATGGGAAACTAATGCACAAATTACTACAAACTGCACTAAAAGATGAACGTAGTACCTGTTTCTTTAGAAGAAATAGTTAACCCTCTCACGGCTGATGAGACCACGTGACACTCGTTGTAACTGGAAAATGTATGGCTTCAACCACTAATTTCTTCAATTTTTAAAAAACTTTCCTATTTGGTATATATATGTTGTTAGGCAACTATTCAACAATATAGCATATGTCATTCTACATATATATTATATTCTTATCCATTGTTACTATATACTACATACTATTCGCCATATCTTCCAAACTTATTTACATATTTTGACGAAATAAAGCTAAAATTGAATAGGAAACTTCTCCACTTTGTCCTGTTGCGATAAGGGTCCTTTGCCCTTGAAGAAACGTTAAAATTTCTTTTATAAGGTATGTTTCTGTTTTTTAGTTTTTTCAAAATAAAACAGATTCGATTCCATTATATGTGGCTTTGACATACCATACTGTGGTTAACGAATGATAAAAGAGGAATATGTTACTGTGCCATTCAGAAGTACATACAGGGCATTCGCTAATATATGCACTTTCTTCACATTTTGAAAACCAATTTATACATTCTGTACTACAAAGATGAATTTTGCATCACCCTGTATATTTTTTCGAAATCTCAACCAAATATGCTAACTAAATGTTCTACACATCATCATGGGAAACTAATGCACAAATTACTACAAACTGCACTATAAAATGAACGTAGTACCTGTTGCTTTAGAAGAAATATTTAACCCTCTCACGGCTGATGAGACCACGTGACACTCGTTGTAACTGGAAAATATATGGCTTCAACCACTAATTTCTTCAATTTTTTTAAAAAAAACTCTCCTATTTGGTATATATGTTGTTAGGCAACTATTCAACAATATATCATATGTCATTCTACATATATATTATATTGTTATCCATTGTTACTATATACTACATACTATTCGCCATATCTCCCAAACTTATTTACATATTTTGACGAAATAAAGCTAAAATTGAAGAGGAAACCCCTCCACTTTGTCCTGTTGCGATAAGGGTCCTTTGCCCTTGAAGAAACGTTAAAATTTTCCTTATAACGTTTGTTTCTGTTTTTTAGTTTTTTCAAAATAAAACAGATTCGATTCCATTATATGTGGCTTTGACACACCATACTATGGTTAACGAATGCTAAAAGAGGAATATGTTACTGTGCCATTCAGAAGTACATACAGGGCATTCGTTAATATATGCAATTTCTTCACATTTTGAAAACCAAGTTAAACTTTCTGTACTACAAAGCTGAATTTTGCATCACCCTGTATATTTTTTACATATCTCAACCAAATATGCTAACAAAATGTTCTACACATCATCATGGGAAACTAATGCACAAATTACTACAAACTGCACTAAAAAATGAACGTAGTACCTGTTGCTTTAGAAGAAATATTTAACCCTCTCACGGCTGATGAGACCACGTGACACTCGTTGTAACTGGAAAATATATGGCTTCAACTACTAATTTCTTCAATTTTTTTAGAAAAACTCTCCTATTTGGTATATATGTTGTTAGGCAACTATTCAACAATATATCATATGTCATTCTACATATATATTATATTGTTATCCATTGTTACTATATACTACATACTATTCGCCATATCTCCCAAACTTATTTACATATTTTGACGAAATAAAGCTAAAATTGAAGAGGAAACCCCTCCACTTTGTCCTGTTGCGATAAGGGTCCTTTGCCCTTGAAGAAACGTTAAAATTTTCCTTATAACGTTTGTTTCTGTTTTTTAGTTTTTTCAAAATAAAACAGATTCGATTCCATTGTATGTGGCTTTGACACACCATACTATGGTTAACGAATTCTAAAAGAGGAATATGTTACTGTGCCATTCAGAAGTACATACAGGGCATTCGTTAATATATGCACTTTCTTCACATTTTGAAAACCAATTTATACTTTCTGTACTACAAAGCTGAATTTTGCATCACCCTGTATATTTTTTCCAAATCTCAACCAAATATGCTAACTAAATGTTCTACACATCATGATGGGAAAATAAATGCACAAATTACTACAAATTGCACTAAAAAATGAACGTAGTACCTGTTGCTTTAGAAGAAATAGTTAACCCTCTCACGGCTGATGAGACCACGTGACACTCGTTGTAACTGGAAAATGTATGGCTTCAACCACTAATTTCTTCATTTTTTAAAAAAAACTCTCCTATTTGGTACATATATGTTGTTAGGCAACTATTCAACAATATAGCATATGTCATTCTACATATATATTATATCCCACACAGCAATGAAATATTTTCAAAACGTTTTTAAAACGTGCCATCATTTTCCTTCAGAAAATGTATCCTACTTCCCTTAAGGAAATATATTCCATATGATGTTGGAAACATTTTCCAAATAATACTGAAAATATTCTCGCAATAAACTCAAAAACGTTGTAGAAATATTTTATACGCCGTTAGAAAAGTTTTCCAAAAAATGTTTTCTGTACGATTTCCAAACATTATTGAAAATGTATTTAAAACGTTTTATACAATGTTAACGGAATGTTTTTAAAAATATTTCGCATGGAATATTTGAAAATTATTTACCAATAACACAGAAAATAATTTGTCAAGAATGAAGAATTTTTTTAAAAATATTTTTACAATGTATTGGGTACATTAGTCGAAATATTTTATAAAGATTTTTAAATCATTTTTAACAAAGATTAGTATTCTGTAAAATAATTTTAAAATATTTTCATACATGACGAAAAATGTTTTCTGTACATAAAAAAAGTATTTAGACAATATTTTCCTGTTTATGACAAAATATTTTCTTTATATGACAGAAAATATGTAGAGAATATTTTCTCTACATGACAGAAAACATGTAGAGAATATTTTCTCTACATGACAGAAAATATGTAGAGAATATTTTCTCTACATGACAGAAAATATGTAGAGAATATTTTCTCTACATGACAGAAAACATGTAGAGAATATTTTCTCTACATGACAGAAAACATGTAGAGAATATTTTCTCTACATGACAGAAAACATGTAGAGAATATTTTCTCTACATGACAGAAAACATGTAGAGAATATTTTCTCTACATGACAGAAAACATGTAGAGAATATTTTCTCTACATGACAGAAAACATGTAGAGAATATTTTCTCTACATGACAGAAAACATGTAGAGAATATTTTCTCTACATGACAGAAAACATGTAGAGAATATTTTCTCTACATGACAGAAAATATGTAGAGAATATTTTCTCTACATGACAGAAAATATGTAGAGAATATTTTCTCTACATGACAGAAAACATGTAGAGAATATTTTCTCTACATGACAGAAAACATGTAGAGAATATTTTCTCTACATGACAGAAAACATGTAGAGAATATTTTCTCTACATGACAGAAAACATGTAGAGAATATTTTCTCTACATGACAGAAAACATGTAGAGAATATTTTCTCTACATGACAGAAAACATGTAGAGAATATTTTCTCTACATGACAGAAAACATGTAGAGAATATTTTCTCTACATGACAGAAAACATGTAGAGAATATTTTCTGTACATGACAGAAAACATGTAGAGAATATTTTCTCTACATGACAGAAAACATGTAGAGAATATTTTCTGTACATGACAGAAAACATGTAGAGAATATTTTCTCTACATGACAGAAAACATGTAGAGAATATTTTCTCTACATGACAGAAAACATGTAGAGAATATTTTCTCTACATGACAGAAAACATGTAGAGAATATTTTCTCTACATGACAAAATATTCAAAGAAAATTTTCTCTACATGACAGAAAATATTCAAAGAATATTTTCTCTACATGACAAGATATTCAAAGAATATAAGGTAGACATATCAAAAACGTTTTCAAATTAGTTTTCTTGCTGTTTTGTAACAGTAGAAAATGTTTAGAAAATATGAAACTAGTTTCAGGTATGAATTTATGGTAAGAAAGAAAATATTTACGATTCATTTTTCAATTAGCAATTGATATGCTTTTGATTTGATATATGTAGTTTCAGAACGTACTTAAAATATTTTCTAACATTTTCTGGTTTTCGCAGAGAAATATATAAAATTCTTTCAGAAATTTTTTTTGTCATTATCACGATAACACCTACAGTTTGAAATACATTTCTTCAAAACTGAAGGAAATGCATACTGAGCAGTTTTCCAACTCTTGTGAGTTAAAATATCTGGATTTCATTTTTATAAATTGATGGCGTGGCAGAAGTTTATGTATTTTGGAACCGGTTTAAAACACACGGAAACTTCTAGCATCACAAATTTGTAAAAATAAATGCTAGTATTTTAACTTATAGGTAGGAAAATTTCTTCAGTAGGCATCTACTTCCGTTTTGAGGAAAAACATATTTCAAACATGTAGGTTTGTTATTATGATGACGATCAAATATTACCAAGGGAATTAAAATATACAGTATTTAAAATATTTCTCAGTTAAAAAAATCTTAGCGGATATTTAATGTGTTCTGAGGCTACTTACAATAACCAATCAAAAACATATCAAATACTGTTTGAAAAATGAATCAAAGATTTTCGTTGCATAAATTCACATCTGAAATTAATTTAACATAATCCTATCTTTTTACATTATAAAACACTTCAAAATTAAGTAAACTGGTACCTAACGCTAACTAATTTACATCTGATAAAAACTTGTAAGGCATGCTCAAATGAAAAGGACATTTTCACTGTACCAGCATTGTACTGAATCACAGAGGGTACATATGATCGCAGGTAGATGGTGCGGTGTGCCAGTTTGCAGTTGTACCGAGCAGCTTAGACCTTGTTTATTCAGTAGAAGAAAGTTGTTTTGCCGCATGGAGGAGTGCAGCAAATTCCTCCTGATCAGAGCAAGGAGCTGTAATCCAATTTCTTCGTGCAGAAAAAGTGCATCTTCCCATGTGATTTCCACCTCTTCGGCTCCTTAAAACAGTCACCTGTGAGAAACTGGCTTCGTAACCCCAGTGTTTGTACACTGAAACAATTCATTCACTTATGCACTGGGATCAATATTAATGGAAATTATGTATAGGTATCATGTTCAACGTTAACTATACTTCGCATATTGCACACACACACACAGACACTGTAAATAAGGCTCTAGTTGGAGCCTTTTCTTTTGGGCAATTCTTATACATTAGTGAAAAAAAGTACCTTCTAGAAACTCAAAATTAAAAAATAAATATCAACTTTTTATACTTTAGTTTTTTAAATATATAGTTTTTTTTTATTTTAGTGAATTTTGGTTCCTATTTCCGTTGCAAATATACAAAACAGGACTATTTTCATATTACCAAATAAGTAAAATTATAATTTACAGTATTGTTTTTCGATATTGACATTAAAAATACTTTTTTATTGTTAGTAATGTTGAAGATTTTATTAAAGTAGTAAAATGCTTGATATTACAAACTGACGCGAACAAATGAACGAAATAAAGAACTGAGGAAATAATTCAGAAATGAATTCAAAATATATGGACTGTCCACTTTTTTTTTATCGAGTACTAATAAAATAATTATTGACGAAGTAGAATGTATTGTTTTGCTTTCTTGTGAACTGGATAAATGGGTGTTCATTAGAAAAAAATATATTATGTTGCCTTTTTAGGGAATTTATAATAATTAGAAAGACATCGGTAATTATAGTAACAAGATCTTGGATGGAAGCCACCATTTTATAATACACTCCTGTGATAATTTTGATCAGTTTGTAATCACGTTACCTATTCCACCCAATCAGAAAATCCGGACGGGTTAAAAATATTACGAACTCAGGCCATAATAACAAAAACAAAAAGTTTAATTAAGTTCCGAAACAACAATTACAATTAAGCTAAAAAAAAACTTGAATTTAATGCGAAAATTTACCTTGTTTCCCTACAACCAATTCATCATATGAACTGCAATGATTATCCTCGTTTCCTACGAATTCCTAATTTTAGGATATTCGAAAATAATAATAATAAAAAAAAAAAGTAAATTATAATAAATAGCAGTACCATTTCGGTTAGTATTCGCAACGAAATTTAAATCTAAATTTGTATATTTCTACTGACAATTGCAATTTTTGATCAGAAGCCCTCAGTTCCTGCAAGGACAATCCTGTTATAAAGCCATCTCGCTAAATTATGAGAGAAAATATTTAATTAATCTTACATTAGTGTGTTATGGTCTAACATTCATTCAATAAGCAGACAACGAATATTTCAATTTGAAAATAACCTTTATTCAGATGACTAGAACAATAAAAAACGAAAAAAAGGTATAACCATCACCTCATATTTATTTTGTGAACAACAAAACTATCAGTTTGACAAACAAAAATATATTTTGATACGTAGTTAAGATTATGATATAGTTATTGATATGACTATGAAATATTCTTTCATATTCGTACGTAATAGTTGTAACAGTGAGAAAAAAAACTATCAAAAACACTTGTGTACCTTTACAATTATTTTCCTTATAAACCTTTCGACAATAATGTTGTATGATTAGAACATGACAGCATTAGCCAGGATAATTCTTAATAGCCCTGGTATTTAAAATTTTGTTTCAAACAATATACATGCAACAGCGCTACATTTTGCAGTACGCTTAACGTGTTTCTAAGGCTTGTTTCCTTGTAATCATTTCAAGTAGAGAAAACACATTTACTTCCACTATTTTTTTCAGCATCATAACTCTTCACAAATATATATTTTTGGTAATGAACTGTACCGACAAACTGTAAGAGCTGATTCCTCACATCAAAATAGGAAAAGTTCATATGGACCTATGGAGAAAAGAGTGTAGTTTCAGAGCTAGGGTTGTCCAAAATCGCGAAAAAGGTAAATTTCAAGAGACCCTATTTCGAATTCCAGAAACTGTGGATGGTGGTCCTTATTGGCGTAAAGGAAACCACACATACACAACCCAAAAGTGCATATTTTGTCAATTTTCAATAGGTATACAGGGTATTTCCTACAGGGTGTAATTCTCAGATATGCTCTCTATAGTTTCCAGATATACCCTGATTTCAAGGAGGGTACAAAGTAGGCAAGAGGTAAGCCTTAACAACAATGGACATCCAATGCTCCGGAGGGAAGTCGGAAGTGTTAGGAACCGGCAGCCCAATGTTTTCTTGTGTTCGGATTAACGTGTGATGCGATGTATTTCGCCACGGTATATTTCACGTTTTCTTCATTTTTAAGCGTGAAAGAAAACCTTGCAGCATTCGTTTGACCGAGTACGAGAGACCGTGTTGCTGAAGATCATTAACAGTTCCGATATCGCGCCAAAGGATTTCATGTTTGCTGCTATCAAGACTTATCGTTTGCCTACTTTGGACGAATCAAAGAGCATATCTCAAATTTAGACTGATGACATGTCTGGGAATTTCACCCTGTATGGAATACTCTGTACACCCATTGAACATTAATGAAAGATGCATTTTTGGATTCCGTATGCGTGACTTCCTTTACGCTAATAAGGATCACCGTCCACAGTTTCTCGAATTCGAAATAACGCCTTTTGAAATTTGGCTTTTTCGCAATTCTGGACAGCCCTAGCTTTGAAAATAAGCACTTTTACCCACAGATCCATATGAACTTTTTCTCTTATTTTGATGTAAGGAATCACCTCCTACAGTTTGTCGGTATAGTTAACATCCCGTATATTATTAAAAATCTCAATTTCCGTACCACTCACCTTAAATATTATTTCTCTGATACTTATTTCCCAATTTCTATTTTTTATTGTATCTACACTTCCCTGCTTTTGCATCAATCTGCAGTCTATTAGATTTCGAAGAGCATGCTTGTATCCCTGGTTCTGCATATGAGGCTCCCTGAGCAATCTATGTGTGATCCTTTTACTTCCACGCACGACTTGATGGTAACTGTTTTCATCGCATTTCGAACGTCTTACAAAACAAATTCTGACGAAAGATTCTTCGTGAGAATTGAAATGCACCGGAATTGAGATAAGAAATATCATGCTATCAATTAAGATATTATATTAACAGATTTGACTTCATTTTTAGCAGGTTTAGAATTTTATTCACAAGTGGAAGTTTATCTCGGTAATATTTCAGGTGTCAAAAAATTCAAGGGACAAACTTGGGGAAGTCATACCTCACATTTAAAAAAAAAAAAAAAAAAAGTCAAAAGTCCATAGTTTCAGAGCTATAGGCTGCCGAAAACGTGAAAAAACGAACTTTTAAGGGCAAATAGCTCCACTATTATGAGACCGAACGTAGTCGGATCATCACTTATAAAACCGTATGCGCCCTATTCAAATATCCAAATATTTGCGGTACTTGCGCAACGAATTGTATAGAGGAAGTTGGAGTACGAGGAGATACTTTTAAGTACTAATTAAGCATTAATGGCAATAGTCATATGGATGACATTTAAAAATCATTTCATTTTACTATTAGTAATCGAAAATCACTAATTTCATTTTTCCCTTTCATGCAGCAACAAATATTTTTCGGAAGTTATGCAACCACACACAACATACGCTAAAAATATTTTTCAGAAGTTATGCAACCACACAACATATTTTAACTTAAAAGAGAAGTCATGAAATACCTCAAGTTCCTCTGTACAATTCGTTGCGCCTTTACCGCATGATTCTGAAACATGGATATTTGAATAGAGTGCATACTAGTTTCTAAGTGATGTCTTGACCCGACTAAGATTGGTCCTATAGTAGTGCGGCTATGAACCCTTAAACTTTTCATATTTCCGCATCCTATAGCACCGAAACTATGGACTTTTGACCACGAATTCATATAAATATTTTCCCTTATTTTGATGTGAGGAATCACTTCTCGAAGTTCGTCGGTTGAATTTTTGATACCCGATATACAGGGTAGCCCTAAAGTAGGTATACAACCCCGCATTGATCAAGTTTAACATTCTAGCTTGTGGGTTTATTTGCTTCGACTGTTCCGAGATTAAGGTATAAGCAAAAGTCTTTAAGAACAAATAATAAACTAAGCAATAACATTAAGAAATGATATAAAATTCAATGAGCTGATCAGTACGGTACTGTATACCTACTTTTGAGCCACCCTGTATGTACGTTTACTTTCACAATTTACTTTCCATCTCTTGTAACTAATACAATAGTTACATTATTAACAGTTTGGTAACATTTAAGACATCACGACATATCAACCTAACACAACATACAACCAACACCGAAATAATCTACAACTACAATAATGAAAATAGAAAACAAAGCTGAGACTTTGGAATAAAGACGCATTCAGTCTTGAGTACAAGGTACACTCATGTCCAAAATTATTGTCGCATGTCTATAAATATGTTGTAGGAATATAATTTGATAACGAATTCTCCCGGTACTTCTTATAATGTTAGTATGTATTTAATCGGTAAAGACCTGTATGCAGCAAATTTCATGTCAAAAGAGCAGTAAATAACAATAAAACGAAAATAAAACTTCCTTGTCCATTTAGTAACATTTTGTTTTATTCTCTCTAATTTTCGTATTTATAATTCTTTTCCTATGAAATTTACCACAAATATACATTTCCCGATTATACGCATAGTATCAGTATTAAAACTACACTGCAAAATCATTATCAAATTATATTCTTACAAGAAGATAGTTACAGATATGCGACAACCATTTTGGACATGAGTGTACAAGAAATGTTACAATGTTACAAGGTACAAGCAATGTTGGGGAAAACGGCCCGCAACAAACTAGAACATGATTTACTATTTCGCCGACCCCAATGTTGCGCTTTCTTCAGACACGCCTGTTTGAGAGACATCATGTTGCGGGACAATGCCCTCATCGCCGGATGGACTACTTGTTTTTGTCCTAAGAAAAAAAGAGATTACGAAATTAGGCTTAATACTGACAAAAACATTTCTTCAAACACAGAAGGGTAATAAGGAATTAGGCTAGCGTACATTTACATCTCAAATACTTATTTGAAGTTATTTTTAATACTCCCGATTATCCACAGAATTGGCCGGCATAGTAACCACAGATAATCAACAAAACACACCAAAAAGGACGGACATAAATAATCTTTACAGTGATATTCACTTACAGCAGTGGTCCTTCACATGCAATTATGACTTAATGAATTTTCTTTCCATATGCGTGCTTCCACTTCCCTACATTTCCTTTATTTATGGTGTTACATGTTTCGGTGTAACGTTCTGTTATAGGCGTTATTGCATATCTTATTCTACCGTTGTAATTTTCATTTAATACCGTAGATAATCGGCCCGCGAATAATAGGGAGTTCACTGTATTTTCTACCAGGTGTGTAAAAAAAGTTGTGAGGTGATTCTAAAGTCACAAATTGGTAACACTGCGCGTATGACTTACCACAGTACGTACGCGTCATGTGTCAGTGTTAACATTTTGGTGTAGAGGTGAAATGAAGGTTCAACGTTGTGACCTAAGTTGTACACCGTCATGAAAATGTGAGAAAGAAGTTACGAGCAACAGTATTTTATCAAGTTTTGTGTCGAACTTTGATACAACGTAACCGAAACTGTACAAAAGGCAAAACAAACCTACGGCGATGCCACTTGGTCGCGATCGCAGATGTTGAGAGGTTCCAGGCACTTTTTTGATGGTGGGGAACAGTGGGAACTAAGGTCCTGTCTAAAATGCATGCAACGTACACGCATGATGTAAATGTGAAACACTCTAAAATCTTTTTGCGTAATAGCAGACGAGCTTAACTTCAACCACAAAATGACGGTATCATACTTTTACCAACGAACTGGAGATGAGAAAAATCTGAGCTGTTGTACCGAAAAAAATCTCACGCCATTAAAAAAAGCGTAATGAAAATCCAGATTTTTAAAAGAATATCATTACAAGTGACGGAACTTACCAAGTTTCCTGTACCGGCACGATCACAAAACCAAATGAGTAGAGTGGCAGTCTCCTAGATCAATATGGCAGAAAAAAGCTAGAATGAGCAAGTCATGAATGAAACTCTTGCTCATTTTCTTTTTATTCCAGTAGAGGCTTTCCTGCCCTTAAAGATTTCGTGTCTCCAAGGCAAACGTTCACAAGCTGGCGACAAGAATTACGGGAAGAGTTCCTTGACTTTTCCCAGTTTTCCAGAATATGTAATCTAATTACCTACTCAGTCTTTCCCATATTGGTGGAAAAACGACAAAAAAGAAAGAAAACGATGATACATATATTTTTCCGTGATCAACTAGAATAATGAATAATAAAAAAACGTATTTTATTATGAAGTTACAAGACTTGCGCAATAAAAATTCCTACACAACGCAATAAATCATTTAGTCTGAAATTTATTCAGTAACCTGATTTACATTATGAAGTCTCGTCACCTATGAAATATGAAATGAAAAACCTTGAATCTTCTTTCGACTCAAGATGTGTAAGTAAATCTAAAAATACATCCGTATATAAAAATGGATGCTTAACTTTGCTTTAAATATCATAGCTAATCAGCTTAGCGACCCAGAACTAATGGATTCGACACTAATCTCGATTAATTTAGACATTTTTCACCCCGTCTCAACTGTTATACCAATAAAGACTGAAAATGAACTTAAAATTTATCCAGAAAGTCCCTATATTTTAACGACCCAGAAACCTATTTATTCGACACTTATATTGACCTTGAATTTGGACTTAAGCGTCACTATTAATTTCAGCAACACCGAAAACTAAGGATACGACACTGATACGGTTTAATTTCGATTATTTTTATTTTACCACCTTCCACCCGCCTTTGCACTAAGGACTTCTGTACTAAACTTTTTTAGGAGCTAAAATATATTAAAAAGAAACTACAAGTACACAAATAAAAACAGAAAGCTAAAATAAGACGATCTTTTAAAAACTCAAAGATACTGGAAACTTCCTGTGATTCAATTATCAGTTTACTAAGAAACGATTTTACAGTGTTCTGAGTATTAATATATATTAAACAGCGAAATTAGCCTAAAAATGTCACAAACAAACGAACAAAAAAAGATAGAACAAGGGAGCTTTGCTAAAAAAAATATGTGTATTTTAATTTCTTTCTGGCAGAATATGCAAGGAGAGAAAGTGTTCTTCAAAAAGATTGAGATATATCTGTTGCCCAATAAGTAATTAATCATTATATCGCTTGTTGTACAATATGGCTTTGTTTTTGTTTCTCTTTAATATGTTATATAGTACAATATTTCTAATTTCATTCTTGGGAAAACAAACAAACAAAAACAAAAAAATGAATGCACCTCTTAAACTGTTATGGTTATACCCGAAAACGAAACAAATCATTTTCATAGGCGAGTACCGTGTAAGCTTCTTCATATAACCCGCTTAAAGCTGGTTTGTTTGTAACCAGCTAGCTGAACAGGAAGCGGAAATTACGTTTACTTCACCAGCGTATAGTGCTTGGCGTTCATCTCGGAATGGTAATCCTGAGTTCTCTTTTTTCCAACAAAACACACTTCGGCTCCATCAAGAAATCCCTCCTCGTTGCCAATATGCAGCATAATTTTTCTCTTCCCAGCACCGGAAGGAGTACGAATGCCCCTCTCCAACTCGAAACCTGTTGAACAGCACTCCGGTAGTAGTCATACACTGGTGTGTCTTCTTCTGGCAGAATTTGCTCTTGCCATCCAAACTTGTCAGAATGGTTCGCACCACACCAAGGCTCATCGGTGTAAAAGACTAAAATTATTACGTCTGTAAAATTTCAACAGCCGTAGAAACTGATGCCTTTGCCCAGCAATCTTATCACTTTCCATTAGAACTGGTTTCTTGTTAAACTTTTTATACCGAAATCCCAGTTTTCGCAACACACGCCATAACGAAGTTTCACTCATTTCTGGAGCATCAGTAAAGTCCTGTTATCTGTTCCAAGAGTTTTTTTTACCGTTGGATACTCTTTTCGCACATAAAATTCGTGGAGCTTCCGGCGAATACACCCTTGAAGGAATTCATTTATAACCAACTTGTTTGACGGGGAACCTGTTTTTTTTTTTCCGAGATTCTAGGACACTATTATTGCGAAACTCACTTGAAACACGCTTCACAGTTTTTTCAGACACCTTTAAGCATTCGGCAGTTCTTTTGACGGATTGGGAGAACGAAAATTGTGGAGCATTGTTTTGTTTCTCCAAATCAAAAAATGATCTTGCATTTATTATAAACTGTTTCTCGAAACTTCGAAAATGATGCTTTTTCATTGTTTATATCACAACCTAACCAAAAAACACACAAAGATAAAAAAGAAACCACACGAGAACAAACACAGCCACAATTTCTGCTTCCCGCGCTTCGCGCAACGCTGACTCATGAAGTTCCATGCGGCAACGTCGCAACAGCTGAGTGGTAACTGATCGTAAAAAATATGACTATTGTCATATTGTAATTTCGGACCTTTTGTCTGTATCTGAACTAAAACTGTATACGTTGTTAATATTGCCATTCAATGGAGCGTACTTCAGTGCTTTCCGTTCTTCACTAATACGAGTTACGGGCAGAGATCGGTACATGTAACAAAATAACTTATTGTACATTAACTATAAAATTAATTTTAAAAATACTACTGCACTTTTGTTTAGTATACTTTCGTTCATATTCAGTAAAAATTTCATTCCTGTATTGCAAAAAATAACTGAGATATTTTTCTTTAAACTTCAAGGAAACCAATTTATTGCAAAAAAAAATTACGTTTTTAAATACATTTTTTATTTTATAACCTAAAGTATTAAGCAGAGAATTGCAAGCAAATAACCTGTTAAAGTAAACACTTCAGTGAGTAAAATGGTGCATATTTCATGTCTCTACTTTAACTGGGCTCGAAGATATAGTTGTTTGAACCCAGGGGTCTATAACGCTGAAATGGAGAGTAGACTACCTCCGTATCCGATAATGAACAGCTCACTACTAAAGAAATGGTTCAATGTCTAAATTGAGATAACTGATTTTTCCATAAACAAAACTTATACATATATTTTTTTAGAATGAAAATTCCACATCAGTGTACAGACAATCGGAAGTTGCTCAATTTCAACATTGAACTAAAATGTATGTTTAGCTACGTTTTTAAATAAGAAAAACTAATATGAATAACAATGTTCCTTCAAAAACTTAACTGTACAATAAGTGTTTCTCAGTTACTTCTGAAAATTTCTGTATTTACCTTTTCTCTATCCTAAATTTTGCTCTGGCTAACCAATGCCCGATCATCTCTGCAATTTTATTATCCGTTAGATCTTCCTGGTTATGAACGCGTCTCATAGTATCTGAAATACAGAGACTAAGTTCGTTTATAGGAATGACTTAAGCATTACGTACAAATTACGTTTAACTTACTAGTACAGTTATAATGTTTCCAGACAAAAATTAAGATTCATTCACTGCCGTAAACAGCGATTCAAAAAATTCGAACGAAGATAAGTCAATGGCCCGTTCTAAGCCGTACCTGGAACATGATTCAGAGTTAAGATCTTTGCCACTGGTCCGAACCCAGCAGTACAGAAAACCAATGTTGTTCAATTTGGTAATTTTAGTGAGCGGGTCAACACCATTATAAAAGATAACTGAACATAAAGAAATTGGCGTAGAAGTAAGGTTGTTCTCACAGCTCAACATATTACCAACAGTGGCAAGCTATATAAATGCTGCCAGTAAGATAATTTTGAAGGCTCTATAGATTAGACCTAACCTTATCTGCATGAATGCACACCAGTCCGGGAAAAAGAAGTAGACACAAAAGTTTCCCCCCACTCGTTTTAGAGTTATTCCAAGATTCAACTAGAAGGGTAAGTCAACCCTAGGAATACCAAGTTATCTTACGTACTATGTCATATTAGTGATGGGCAAAACCATTCACCTCTCAGATTCGTCGCTCAGTAGTTCGCTCACTAAAATGAATCGGTTCATTTCAACGGTTCAGTGACTCACTTATATTTTTACAACTGGGAATGGGTGAGGTTAAAACATAAAATCGTATTATCACACTAAATACAATTAACAGATGTCATGTACGAAAAAGTGTAATTCTAATGCAAAATCATGAACAATATGGATTAAATAAAAGTTTCCCGTAATCAGCTAACTCTGAATTTTACAGAGTAATAATAATAATAATAATAATAATAATAATAATAGAGTTTAGCGTCTATTTCAGCAGCGAACCTATGTAAGACGTGGATTTACAACTTAACGTGGAATCCAAGCCATACGAGTCGCACTGGGAATTGAATCCCGTAACATTTATTAATAAATCTTAAGTGCCTACTGTCTTAAAATTTGAATAAATCAAGTTCAGTATGATTGCAGGCTTATCCAAACGTAGGAGGAAAAAAAAAAAAAAAAACGGTGAGGGGAAAAATGGGAAAATGTTGTTACGGCTATCGCATGCTTTTCTCTTCTGGAATTGAAATTAGGCATGAATCCAGGTTTACGAGATGCGAGGCCGCAGGCCGAACAAACATGTGAGTCTAGGGGATTAGGAATTGAAATTTGGTATGAGGTTTCTGAAGTGGTTATTGTCTTGAAATTGGAAAATATAGTTGAAACCCAGTATTATTAGAGCTATGAAATACGAGATCATATTGCCAAAAAAAGTATGGATGATTAGGTAAACCTCCAAACGATGGGACAAATGTTATTGTTACGGCTTTCGCGTGCTTTTCTCTTCCGAATTTTACCGGTTTGTTTTTCAGAAATTGAAGACAGTTAAAATTTGGCATGATTGCAGGGTTATGAAGTGCAAAAACTTACACTGAGCAAACGAGGGAGACTAGAGGTGAAGTTCCAAGGAATTTGAACCGAAATTCGGTTTACTCGCGTGTTTTTGAGCTGCGAGGCCGTAGGGCGAACAATTTTCTATAAACTTATTCCTCCTCTGCAATGCCAGGCACTTCAGCTAGCATCTTTATACAAAAGTAAAGGAGTTATTTTAATGTTCTTAACCCATTAGCTTGTATGTTCTTTCGGACATAAAATATGTAAGATTTATTTCAATTGCTTTAGAGGAAGGTGGTGTATTTTGTTAACTACGGTACCATGATATGAACGAGTGTAACAATACACATAACTGACGCATTTTGTATAAAATATATCCTAAGTTGCCAGATCCAACTGATCTCAAAAATGATCATCTAAGCTATTTATGAAGTAATTTTTCACACTACTGTAGTAAACTGTCTGGATAACCATAACAAATAACTCAAAATGTACAACAACTGACTGATAATATTTTGTTAGAATTTTTAACAAAAGTTACGCCGAGGGTTCGATTTACTTTTGATTTTAGTTTGTCGTCTCGTTCAGCATCGAGGCCATGAGACGCGAACCTACAGTCGGGAATTGAACCCGGGGCTCCAGCGCGAAAGGCGTGTATGTTATCTACATATCTACGAGGGAGCTCCTTGTGTATTCGAGAATCTCCCTCGGTATTCCTAGTGATAACCCTCCGCCGCGTACATAAAAATGCGAAAATCAATTCAGCCTATTATCAGACTACTGTTTCGCACAGAAGTTCAGCCTCTCTAGGATAGATTCCCAGAAGGAATGATTGCTTCAGGAAAAGCTGATAGAAGACGCTGAACAGGAATATGGCTACAAGTTATTCGTCCTTCCAATGGAACTTGTCGAAAATGAACGCATAGTTTCAACAAGGTGCCACCTGCCTAATCTCCACACGAGGCCTACCTAATCTCCACATGAGGCAACTACATTACGACAGGACTCTTATCTTCAACTGAACCCAACTCAAAGAACTGCTACGTTAATCAAAATCTGCATTCTTCAGTCATTTATCCAATAAAGTGATGCTAAATTTTGCTTTAATAATCCAGAATTTATATTGCTACATCCTATATAAAGAAACTGATAAGGGGAAATGTAGTAAAAAGTCTCCGGTCAAACATATATGACATTCAACTAAAGCACAGTAGTAAATTGACATAATCTACAGTACGAAGTTTGGCTATAGTGCAGTATTTACCTATAACAGTTTTGCACGTTAGTAACTCTCGAAACACCCTCTTTCCTTTTTGACCTTTGTAACTATAGTAGGCAGCAACCTCATCACAGATAATCTTTGACATCATGTTGCAGGCAGTTCTGGAAGAAGTTCCTCCTTTTGCTAAAGCAAGGTAAGCCATCTGAAAAAATAAAAACAAACATGTATACATTAACGAAGTTTAGTTTAAGTAATAATCTAGAAATTATCAGTAAGGCCCTAAAGCAGCGGACACGTCATCTTTCCTTTACATATCTTAAGAAGGCATATATGCAAATCACATGCAGGAGAGTCAGAACCCGTCACTCTGTCTCCCCCCCCCCTTTCATTCTTAGGTTCACTTTTTCTAATATTTTCATATAAATTAACAATTGCTTAACTGCCACCAAAAACACGTAGGACGCAAACGTCTTTATGTGACAACAATTAACCACAACTTATTGATAATGCTAGGCGCTGAACAGACAGGTTTATAATGAATCACAACATTTTATTTATTTATTGCATGCAACAGTTACTAGGTGGCATATTGTAAATGAATATTTTATAGGCCCTCCTCAATTTTTCGGACATCTCTTTTTATTTTAACGTTTTCTTAAGAGCTCTTTCCACTTTTAGGTCATTTACTTTTCGGATCCTAACTACGAATTTATACTTCTAAATGTACATATCTAAAATGGAAGAACAGGGAACTATATGCGTACTAAACACGATTGGCAAAAGCTACACCTTTTTAAAATTCGTTTTGGTTTAAATAAATTCTTTATTTATTCAGATTACATATGGTTAGAAGAAATGAGTTTGTTTGGCCCTAACGTCCATATGCAACACTGGGGCTATGAAAGTATGCCTTGTTCCGGGATTAGACAAGATTAAACGGAAAATGTTCAACTGATGCATAGGAATAAGTAATGCACTTGAAAAACAACTTTTTGTGAACAGTCCTTAGTTCAGTTTGGTGTGTTCATTACACTAGATTGTGTGTTCATTAATCACAATCCGATTTCCTACCGCGAAGTACCAGAATGTAAGCTTCACCCACATTACTCGCTACCCCAATACGGATAGTATATTCAAGAATCAGGATAAGTATAAAGTTGGATGGTATATAATTTTTGTATCGAGAAACTCCTGCCTTAGTGTGATTATTTATCAGCAAATGCTTTACAAGAAAGTAACTTGATTATCACCAGAGATGCAAGGACTCGAAAAGAACGGCTTTTTTTTTAATGAAAAAAAATTGCACGGCTTGGGAAATTTAGGGCTTTTATGAATATTTCAACTTTTACGAAGAAATAACAGTGTGCCCCACCTTTTGTTTCCTATCATAAAGAATGAAAAAAAAAACTGCATTCTGAAGACTGTTATATGTTCAATAATCAAAGATAACCGGTCAATGGATAGAAAAGAAAAAGGGCAAATTAGTAGACGCAGTAAGTTTCCTAGTTCGAACGAAATGTTTGTAAAGCTATTAGAATAATATTTAACGACCGTCATGTATTAGTAAAAAAATTAATATTAGCAATAATTGTTCTGAAAATAGTAGTTACACTCAGTGGAACAAACTTATTTATTATTTATGCATAAACTGAAACTACATTTAGTGGTTTTTTTTTCTTTTTTCTTTTTTTTGTAAACATTTTACGTAGGAAGTCATGCGGAATACTTGTGTGTAAATACATATTATTTATTGAGGTCGTTACAATTCCAGCGGAAGGTTTAAAACGCTAATACACGATATAGAAAAAGACGGAATAAATTCTTTAAATGATGACCTGTTACTAGTATTAAACTAACATCAAACAGCATGATTGTTCATGACTAATTTTCTCAATTGAACTTATATTGCGTTCTAATAAAGTATCTGAAGCTCACAATAAAGGGTTTCTGGAACTAAGATGATGATTTTTTCTTGTCTGTCGGTGTAAATTTAGGCAACCTGCACAACACACGTCAAGATGTGTAACTTTCAGAAACATGATATTGTTATTACGTAACCAACTTGTCCCTAGTAAGATGTTGGGTTGCGTAACTTACACTTGCAGCTTAGCAGTGAAATCAGTACAATAACCAATAAAGACAGACAGCCACACACTGAACGTAACTTACAACAGTAATAACTGTTGTAAGGACACTTCTTTCATTGTAGAATTCAGTACAAAAGGGGGTACATAAGTAGGAAAACATAAAAGTCAAAAAGATTTCCATCTAAAAATTAAGAAAAGCTTTATATATATATATGAAAAAACAATCCCAAAAAAGACTGCTTTTTGCATTTCTAATTCACAGTATTATAACCAGTGCACTAAATAAGACATTCATACAAATAATTTATTTTGGAATTTTAAAATAGAAAAAATAGTATGTTAATGCTGTTCAAGAAAACTTAAAGATTCTAGTTAAGCTACAGATTAAGATACAAATTTTTCCGAACTTTTATCAATACATTTAAAAGCAAACTAGCTTCTCTGTGACAGAACAGGACAGGTCTTACTGCTTAGAGTGACATCCGAGGCGCAATTCGGTTTACATACACAGGAGAAATGTTGCAACCCCCACAATCAAGCCCTGGACCCTAGATTACAATTAACGCAGCCAATTGATTTTTAAACACCGGTTTAAACCACCTTGATTTAAACCAACCAACATTGGTATTAAATTAAGGACACCAATATCTTAAAATATCCTGACTTTTCATGATTTTTGCTGAACAGTTTCTTAAATGTCACTGTCTATCGTGGAAATTTTTGTACCAATTAGATTGCGTAGTACCAAAATTTTTCGCCCAATCTCGAACATTTACATAGCTGCCAATCTGTTTTTATTTCATTCAAATAATACCTTATACTATTTCATAAGAAATATGAAAAGTAGGTTTAATAATAAAACATACACAAAAAGAAAGTAATGCCATTCTAGAGACAGGCCGACAACCTAAAATCATGAAGTTCTCAACTTACTATATACGGAAGAAATTATGCAACAACAGACCCGAAGGTTCTGGACAACATTCAGAAATTCTATGAGTATATATCGAGTTACTAAGTCCGACTTTTTAAAAACATTTTTGAGAGGGGGTAAAACTTTCGAGAGGAGGTGAGGGAGGAGACGTGCCGCAGATTGTGCAGCACCTTCATGCGTTCGCCAGTGACAACAGCACGTTATATGCATTTCATACGTGATAAATTCTCAATGCAAAACTAGAAATAAATAACATCTGAAACTTAGAACTAATCGATAGAACCGTCAGGTGGACCAGCTGAAAGAAAAAATAATACACTATGAAATCTCTATTATATTGCACACTGAAGGAGAATGTCTTAATTCTTGAAAAACAATAAACTAATCTTAATAGACGAAAATATGAGAGATGAAATAAGTACATGAAAAGAAATAATAAACTAACTTCAAAGAAAAGTTCATACAGCAAGGAATAGATAGACTGTGGAGGGGAAATAAAAGTCATGTACGCAGTTTTCACTAACTAAACTTTGAACAGACATTCCCCAAA
Organism: Thermobia domestica; assembly: GCF_964235325.1. NCBI lineage: Eukaryota > Metazoa > Arthropoda > Insecta > Zygentoma > Lepismatidae > Thermobia > Thermobia domestica. The sequence goes on from NW_027656430.1 coordinate 52,016, forward strand.
ATTCCTCGACTTTATCTAGTAAAGAAACGAAAGCTTCTTTAATTCTTTCCGATCAATTTCATTTTACCCGACTTTTCAGTGCTGTTGAAATCTTGCAAATACAAGTGTGTGATTCTCGACTGCACGTAAGCTGTACTCGAAACACACACAACATAAAAAGCCGAAGAGAAACTTACCAGCTGCTTCTTCACTTCTTCGTCAGATAAACTCTCCTCTAGCTTCTGCAATTGTTCATTTTGAGCTGGTAGGCTTAAAGAACACAATATATCGTTTCCTTTATCATCCATCTTAGACGTCACCTGTAAATTCATGACTTCGGAAATAGCCTCGACTTGGGTTTTAAGATATCGCTGGTAACTTATCATCTTAGACATCGACTGTCTCATATCTGTAAGTGAAATAATTACACAATTAATACCGACTACGGATGTCTGCACGTTGCGGACGGCAACATATGATTCGTTTGCAAATTTGTAATGAGTCACTGCGGCCAGTCGTGCTGGTATCTTTGAAAATTTAGCTTTTTAAATACAAAGAAAAGATTGAGATGGGGTTAAAAGTCGTAGTTCGACTACAACACCTCTATGTATGAAACAGTTATAGGTGACTGTGGCCCTGTTGTAACCATATGGTGCAGCTCATCGAATATTAATGAAGAAAATTTTAATTTTTAAATGAACCTCGTATAAAAGCACTCGTAAGAGTTTTTCTTTCAGCAAACAGACGAGTATGCATATATGTGTGTGCGTCGCGTCTGCGACGGAAATCTTGCGCATCCTTTACCAAAATAATTATCAGGGTATAAATTTACATTTGCTAGTTGTAAGAAATAACCTAATATACTTTTCTTTCAGCATAAACAACTAATGCCTATGCAACGTAATAATTTTCACATTATTAAATTGCATCGGCATTGAGAATACAATTAGAATCAGCTTTTGTGTCGATTTCCCAGAACGTTCTGATCCGAACTCTGAACCGTGTTGTCCAGTGGCTATATGGTCGGCTTTGGTGAACGATCCAAACTGTTGTTAAAGTCTAAACGAGACGACCAAAAGATAAAGGATCGAAACCCGGACCGTTGTAAATGCCCAAGCCCACCTAGGGATCTGTAGGACACCAACCACATACACTTATACTGTTTTGCTTTATGATGCCTTTAAGATTGTACAAAAGTTTTGAGTCAAACAATTTGACAATAAAATGATCGTTGTGTTTAACGAGGATGAAACTAGAAATTACTTCCATCAAGATTCCAGCCCTGGTTCTGAAACTGATTTTGATGACTGGAACGGACTTTTTCTTTTCTAAGAATGGAAGTAGTGAAAACCTTTTCACACAATTAAAACATTACGATTTGAATATGGAAAGTCTTTTAGGTTGTAGTTCACACTACATATTAGTCTATAATAAATTCACTACATCTAATATTATCGTTACATATTCTTTTAAGAATTGATGAAAAACTTTAAAAACACGCCGTATTCTGAGGAAAGCCACAGCAAAATCTAGCCGTATTCAAAATGTGAATAGCAATAATAATTAACTGAAAACATTAAACCGGGTACATTTATTTTTTAAAGGAATCCTTCTCATTAGTGTAAATCGGTGATGACCAACTTCTAAGGACTATAGTTGCATCGCAAGAATTACGAAGCACTTTCTCCGCAGGAACTAAATCGGAACACTATATAATGAGTAAAACAGAGTGAAAATTAAATTCTTTCAAAATTATTGACGAAACAAAATGCAGGTTACAAAAAAGCCTCCGGGAAGCATAGACACGCCAGTTTAGCAGTTGGCTAGCACTGGTGTAAATATCTGATATTAGTCATGTATAAGGAATATTAGGCTAACATATATGAATACCGTGAAAGATTTTTTCGCTGCATTATCATATAAAGTAATGGAAGCAAGAACAACACTTATGAATGTTATATTTACTGTCATCTAATCTCGAATTTTTGCAACTTGTCAACAGCAACATCATATACAAAATTTCCACTTGTTTCGGTTTAAATGAACATTTCATGAATTTAAACAAATTTAAATGAACATTTCACTCTAAATTAGACTAAAAGTAACAGCGTAGTTACATTCCACTAAAATTCTAGAACTGATTTTTTTCTGTATGATCAGCTTTAATTTTTTTTATTATCAAAAGACTTTCAAATCTTAAAAAAAAAACGACGCTTCTGAAACTCGAGAGCTTACAATACCAATTCTAAGAAAAAGTTTTACAGAACAGTATCATGGAATTTGTTAGTCCACCTAATTTCTTTAACCATTTACTTTTTCCACGAAATAAAGTGAACTACCTGATTCACCTACACACATTACATAAGTGGTCCAGTGGTTACCGCCCACATATCTGGTGTAGGTTCTTGGATCGAGTTCCAATACAGAACAATGCGATGTTACAAGACGAAAGAACGAACCCATAGGTTCGAATTCTAATGAATGTTAATCATCGTAAATTGTAGACCTCCAGCTCAACTATTACGTATATACAAAATCAAATTAAGAAGACCCTCCAAGGTGAAATAACTCCAAATACAAACTGCGAAATGTTCTGCCTTGCTTGCTTCCTTCCTTTCTTCGCGTCTTTAAACAATTAAAGAAATACTATATATACTCATCACCCAGAACATTATGACCACCTACTTAATAGTCGGTATATCCACCTTTGCCACGGAAAACAGCGGCGGTGCGTTTTGGCATGGAAGCAATGAGGCCTTGGTAGGTCGCTGGAGGGAGTTGGCACTACAACCGCGCACACAGGTCACCTAATTCCGGGGAAGGGGGCGACGCGCTCTGACGTCAGCCACTGCACTAAGGTCCATGGCGATGATCGCGTGCCCATTGCAATCGTAGTTACAGATGTCGTGGTGTTAACACTGGCACACAGCGTCGGCTGCGGAGACCCATCGTTAGAAGTGTTCAGACACATTTGCACTCTGACCAGCATCAAAGTCTGATGTGACTTCCGCCACAGTTCGCCGCCTGTCCTGATTTACCAGTCTGCCCTAGCTACGAAGTCAAACATCTGTAATGAGGGGGAGGGCAACCCCTCAACGTTTAGACGTCGTTTCACCTTGGTTTGCCACTTAAAGACACTCACCACAGCAAGGGTTTGAAAAAACCTGGGCTTTTTTGAAAAAGCCCAACCCACCTGAGCCCATATGGGTTTTTTCGGGTTTAATAGTTTTTTTTTTTCGAAATATTTCAACGTCTCTGGGGGTAAAAGTGTTAAAATGTGATTTATATTTCAAGATTGTCATTGTCACAACTTGCAACAATTTTCTACTCACTGCCGTTTTGAAAAAATGGCCGCCATTTTGAAATTTTACATTCAATCGCCAAGAAAATCTATACAGCAAATTTAGCATATCTTGTGCTTCCACCGTCAAAATTTCAATTTAAAAGACTGAACATTGCGCTTCGTAGCGTAGATAGATATTCGCTGTTTTGAAACAATGGCCGCCATTTTGATATTTTAAGTTGGTATGCCGCCAAAATCTATACAGGAAATTTAGAGTGTCACGTGCTTGTACTCTGAAAAATTTAACTTAGAAGGCCGAAAGTTGTACTCTGTAGTGTGTGTGGTAGAGGCAGACAAACGAGTTGATTTTGTGTTTAACGTCCCTTTCAGCAGCGAGGCTATGAGATGGGACCTACTGATTAAAGTGAAATCCGAACCACATGAGCTCCCCCCAGAAGCAAACCCGGGTCACCCACGCCGAAGACGAGTACACTAACCGCTTAGCCATGAAGGAGCTCGGCAGACAAACGAACAAATGTAGATCAAGTCATCCAGAAGCCTGACTGACATTCGCCAAATATGAATACCAAAAGGGGTCTATTAATTTAAAACAAAGATACAATTCATGTTGTATGAAATAAATGTTTCAAAATGTCTTATATGAAATTAACATCTTCCAGCATAAATAAACCTGCCATATTTTCTTCATGAGAATACGGGACACATCAGATCACCCCCCCCTCCTTTCCAACACAATGAATTGAACTATAGTCTGGTTATGAACAAAAGTATAATAGGCCGCGGTGGCTCAGTGGTAGAGCGTTCACCTCTGGTGCATGGGGTCCCTAGTTCGATCCCAGCTCGCGCCAAGTGAGCTTTGTGGTGGACAAACACCTTGTGTGTGGGTTTTCTCGGGATGCTCACGTTTCCTCCCACTTTCTTCATTCCGTCATTTCATTCATTTCTCATCATCACCGTCACCTTGAACATAGCAGGCACAACCGTGAGACTAAAAGTAAAAGATTTCGTTCGATTTAATTTTAATGTTTTTTTCAAGAATATAATAGGCGAAAGTTCACTAAGCAGCAGCTGCTATGATTTAAGTCCATTTCAATAGCGAGGCTACATGAAACTTGGGCATACGGCATGACTTGGGTCCAAACCACATGATCTACCACCGGAAATTAACCAGGGTCCCCCGCGCAAAAGGCGCACACGCTACCCACATAGCAATGAGGGAGCTCAGTACTTTATTGGAAAACTTAATAGAAACAAGTCTAGTTTTAGCTCCCAACTTCACTAATGTATGTGACGGTAGCTACTGTTCTCGTAGTAGTAGTAGTAGTAATAATAATAATAATATAAATAATAGCAATAGAATAAAATCTAAAGACTTTAACTGACCAACCTGATTTTTCACTGCATGTGTGAATGTGTGTGTGGTCAGCACATTGCTGGTTTCCTAGACTCGAGCTTGCTATTTCTTAGTTCAAGTAACTTCCTGAACTGCAACTGCTGCATGATGGTGAGTCAACACTGAAGATGTGAGCTTTTCATAGGATCGGACCGGAGGTTTCACACAACGAAGGCCCATATGTTCACCACTGAACCACGGGTGAGCAAATTAATGTAATTATGAAGCTTATAATAAGCCACAGAGCGCTTAATCTTTCATCCAGCGGAATTTGTTCACGATCTTTCGACATTTTCAGGTATCGCAGTTTCTGTACCACTATTTATTGCACCTCTGCTCAGTGGTAGCCTTTTCTTGGGACGCTGAATTTTGGCATGTGCTTCGCTAGCAACAAATTGAAAGTAGATTTTAAAAATACAATCTATATATTAGAATGCTAGATTTATATATGTCACCAACAATGGGTGTATGTTGGTAGCCAGTTCATTTCAACAGTAGGATTTCGGAAACCACAAGCTCTAAAGAAGTGCCGAATTCACTGGTTGATTGCAAATTTTATATAGACTTGCAGAAACGAAGTTTTATTTTCCATGTGCTCCCGTTTCCGAGATATGCGCCTAGCAACAACTTCACAATGTTCAATGGATTAAAATTTAACGACAATGGGTTAATTTTCTTTGCATTGCATAGTAACCATTGTTATTTCTCTGTATAAACTAATTTTCGTTGACTCAATTTTCCATTGTTAACCCTCGTGTACAACTATATATTAAACAAACAAATGAACGAAGCTTTTCTGACAGAAAGTAAAAACACCTTATAAGAAAAAAGTTAGTACTGCCTTAATGGCCGAAGGCCGTTCCAAGGACTGTATGCAAAAATTAAGTGAAATGAAAAAAAAAAAAAAAAATACATTGTCCGAGGAGTTCGCAACCTTGACATGAAAAAATAATGTGCTATGTAGACTGCATAGGGTTAACTAGTAAGTATCGGAACTAAAAAGGAACCTAACCCAAAAACAGAATATTTCTGGGTAGTAATTCAAAACGAAAGAGGGAAAATAAAGAACACACTTTTCACCATATGTAACCAGCTTTTACCTTCGTTAATGCATACTACTCCTGTCAACAGATTCTACATGATAATTATTCATGGTATTCAATGTGCAAGGTTATAGTATTAAGTTTTTTCAACTCAAAATCAACGGTAATTAATTTGAAGCAGCGGGAAGAAGTTTCCAACGATGACCAGAGATAGAGTCGAATGTATCTAAATAAATCTACACGTTGTGGGATACAAGGGTCATTATTCCTTATCTAGAATCTATCTTACAGCGCCCGCCTAACATACAATGCTGCCCACTATGTTGAATATTTCGAATCATAGGTTGGTAAGCATACACAAGCACCTTTCTTTGTCATTATTTACTTACATTTCTGCAATTTATTTTTATATTTATTAAGACTGATTATTACCTTATTGTTTCACAAGCTGAAATAGTGTTACTTCACATCCACGGCTGCGTGTTTGTATACCTGCAACCATGTTTACAATACAAATGCTCATTATATTCACACAATCCTATCATGAGGTAAACCTTGCGCCAAGTAGTTCCCTCGCTCTGCTTGCCAAATAGTTCCATGTTGAGAACCGCGTATATAAAAAAAAAAATAAAAACTTTTGCTCTCCTTATATATTATCAAGCACAAAAACAAGAAAATTATTCATTTCATCCCTGTAAATTTTCAAAATTTAGAAATAGACTATCTTTGGAACTTAATACAATATTTTGATAGTTCAGTGTGTAAGCAGGGATGTAATGGAGGGTATACGGCGTATATCCACCTCTAATTTTTGGAAATTATCGTATAGCCACCTAAAATTTAGGAAGTACGTAAGTATACGTTGCATTCGATCCATAGTATACCCACTTCATTGGAACAAACAGCAACTGCTTTTCTTATGTACTGTATTTAAAAACAAAATCTCATTCAACGCTGGTCGTCAGGCTATTGCCGCGAATGATATTCTTTTAAAATGTTTGCATTTTCCTATAATTGAAAACACTCTGAACCTGCAATGACTTTTCCTCAAGACGTCAAATGCACTGTCCCTACCTTCTGAAAGCTGACCGCGGTATTAAAATAAAGCCAAGGTTTTTCTTAACTCTTAGAAGCTCCTTTTGTTTCTAAAGAAAGAAGATAGACTTCAGTCCATAGGTGGCAAGGGAGGAGGGTGAGGTGTAGGGCCTATATCCATGTGGTGGCATTGAAGTTGTTCTGTTTTTACATACCAATGACCAGTTTTCACGTCCTTTGATAAAAATTTAAACTACTGATTGGCGAAGCAATTCGGAACCTACCGTCGCGGAACCAGTTCCATTCTAATTTTGGAAGAAGGTTCAGAAAAAAAATAGGGTCTTTACTTTAGTTCAAGGGTTAAGAGCAGGGTTTTTTTTTTTTTTTTTGGATTGGAACCACCTGAAAAAAACACCTGGGTTTTTGAGCTTTCTCTTAGTATTTTATTGGTGCAATTAAGGTGATCACATTGAAAGTATAGTTTTTATTTTTTCCTTCGAAAATACAAGCTTTCTTCACTGTACACCGAAACTTCCACTAGTACTTAAGTTTGAATTCAGCACTTGAAATAATAAGCGTAACTTGGTTTTCGGAACTCTGAACATTAAGCTTCTTAAATTTGACAAGAATTGTTACGCTGTTGCTGCTGTTAAACAGGAATAAACTGTTGTTGTTGGAAAACAAAATTTTACAGAAGAATACTTCTGTTAGCATCAAAGGTAATAAAAAATACTAGTAGTTTTACTAATACACTAGATATTTACTGGTAGTACTGGCACCCATGGTCTTAAAGCCATCAAATGTATGAGGGATAACGTCCCTTAGCGTCGCCGAGCACACTATTCACGGAAAGTATTTTCTAAAATATAAAATTGCAAATTTTATTTTAAATAGGTTACAAGCATAATTCATACATTACTTTGTTCTATCTCAAGCTAAGGTAAGGATTTTCTTTATCCATTCAATGTATTCAGAACTTTATGAAGGTCTTATGTTGAATCTGTTGTATACCTTAACGTGAAAGCATCTAATTCGGCGAAGGAAAGCGCAAAACCTGATAATCGCTTTCAATGTGATCACCTTAAAAGTGCACCAATAAAATACTAACAAAAAGCTCAAAAACCCGGGAAGGGTTTTAAAATGGGTTTTCTCAGGTGGATCCAATGCGAAAAAATTGACGGGTTTTTTCGGGCACCCTGCCACATTTTAAGACACAAAGCATCAGAACTGAATACTTCAACAGTAAAACTATTTATTTTACGCTGGAAAATATTTAATTTCATATAAGACATTTTGAAACATTTACTTTATAAAATATGAATTATAGTATGTATTTGTTAATTGTTTTAAATTAATTTTCTGGAAAGAACCGTCTTGCAACAAGTGCTAGGGAAATTCCCGTAATTGAATGCACAAAGTATCGGAAGTGAACTTCAACAATAAAACTATTTATTTTACACTGGAAAATATTTAATTTCATTTAAGACATTTTGAAACATTTATTTTATGAAACATGATTAATATATTTGTTTTAAATTAATATATTTTGTGTTCATATTTGGCAAATGTCAGAGTTTCTTGGGATTATTCGATCTGCATTTGTTCGTTCGTCTGTACTACAGGGTACCACTTTCAGTCTTTTAAATTTAAGCTTAAATTTTGAGGGTACAAGCACGAAACACACAATTTTCTGTACGTATTTTGGGCGGCATACCAACGTAAAATTTCAAAATAGCGACTTTTTTTTTTTTTTTTCAAAATAGCGGGTATCCACATTACGAGGGTTGGCAAAAACCATGGTTTTTATTGAAAAAAACAAAAAACAGTTTTTTTTGGTTTAAATTTTTTTAAAACCAGGTTTCTTTGGTTTAAATAATATGCTCTATGTATTTATATCACATATGCACAGAAATAAGTTTGTTTTGCCCTGATGTTATTATACAATAACCAGGTTATGAGGGAAGGGGACATATGAGCTTAAAGCGGAACCCAAACCGCTTCTCTGCTTACATTCGAGAGGGATTGTCCTAGATTTTAACTCGAAACCGGGACTGATTGGCCACAAATGCGATACGCCTGCCGACTCACAAAGGACTCCTGATAAAAAATACGTTGTACTGATCTTTACATACTTGTTAATATAATTGCCAAGAGTCATTTCAGAAGGACAAAAAGATAAACAGTTGCACAAGTGAAACCATTATACAAAATTACATATGGACAATTTTGAAATATTGCAGAGTACAGAAGAACTAATTTAGTCCAAGTTAGTTCACTACGACTTATTAGTCCAAGTTAAACAAATACAACGACTTAATTTGCATATCAATAAGAAAAGTGAATAAAAATACGAATTATTTGAGTCCACTTTGGCTCTGACCTATTTGACATAGATACTTCTGATTTCAATAAATGCCTCTCGTGGGGTTTTATGACCAGCCCAAATAAGGCATTTCGATGTATTTTGTCAATAGTAAACATTATTTAGAATTTATCTTTGATTGCAATTGCATAAACTATATAATAAAAAATTACAAACGAAACATTCATAAACTTATATATATAAAAAAAAGTTGCTTTTGTAGTATAATCTCCGAGTTACGAATGGGTAAATTAGGTCTGAATATAATACTAAATATACGGGAGTGGAACGTGATAACCCACAAATGTGTGTTTATCAAAATTTTACGAACATTAATACTTTAACGAACATTTTTCGTTTTTTGGTTTAAACCAGCCAACCCTGCACGTTACAAAAAGCAATTTTAGGACTTTTAAATTGAAATTTTCAGAGTAGAAGCACGAAACACACTAAATTAGCTGTATATATTTTGGCGGCAATCGAACGTCAAGTTTCAAAACTGCGGCCATTTTTTCAAAACAGTAGTGATTAGAATATTGTTGGAATTTGTAACAATGGCAATCTTGAAATATAAATCACATTTCAACACTCTTACCCCAAAAGGCATTGAATGTCACGCAAAAAAAAAAAAAAAAAAACAAAAAAAAACGAAAAAACCCATATCGGCCCTGGTGGGTTGGGCTTTTTTTAAAAACGGTTTTTTTTCAAACTCTGGTTAAGAGGAAATTAAAATAATATATTTGCGTCAAGGAATCGTTAACTTCCATAAAAATAAAACACGTGACCTACCATTGGTCTACTTTAAAGCATTCACCATCGTTCCGAATATCATCTGCTAACAGAAAACCTCAGATTAATAGTGTTCATTTGTAGCCGCAATTGACATCAAAGAAAGCTGCGATTGATTTCGATAAATATTCAGCAGCTAGTACTAGTAGTAGTTTTTCTGCAACGTACTGGCCAAAAAAAAAAAAAAGTGTATAAATAAATATTTTTCTTTGTTGTTTCGTTTTCGTTGAGATAAAAAGAAATATTTGAAGGAAATTTGTTAACTAGAGGGGTAGTAAAAGAAAGTGAGGAGTGCGTCTTGCAGCGCATGAGCGCGTCACAGCAATCTTTGATCATTTCAGTGCGTCTCTCCGAAAATATTTGATTGACGAACTAAGAGTCGCTCTCCAATTTCCCCGATGTCCAAGAAATTGTCAGAATTGGTTAAAGGAAAAGAAACAATAGCTATGTAAATTCCGTTGATGAAAATGTAAAAGCAAAGATATCGAGAAATAGCGAAGAAATTCCAAAGAACATGGTAAATTGCCAGCATTACTTCAGAGAAAGACGTAAGCGTATTTATTTCCCATCATGATAGTTTGTTATGGCATCTGCGGCTTGATGACGTCAGAGGGATAATGTTCTTCGTTCAAGGCATTGGAAAGGAGACAACTTGTGGGCTATAAATTCCAGTCTGACATTTGCCTGGTGCGAGGGGAGAAAAGCCTTTCTTATGGTAGCTGATCTGCAAGGTTTTTTCACAATATCTTGACCGAGTTTTTATTAATACTGGAATTTACATCTATATGTACGACCCTAGGTTCAAATTTTGCTGGAAACAACTATTGAAGTAATTCTATTTTTAAAAATTCGATAGCCAGCCATCCTCACTAGTCTCCCCAAGCTTTTCTTTTACAGATTAAGTGAATGCTGGAATAGTATCAGCAATAAATTCAGGCAAGGACCTTTTCAAATCCTTTTTTTCTGACAGTGTGCTCAAGGCTTAATAATTTAATAAGCAGGGTTGGCAAAAACCATCGTTTTTATTAAAAAAACAAAAAAAAAACCGTTTTTTTGTTTAAACCAGGTTTTTTTGGTTTAAACCAGGTTTTTTGGTTTAAACCAGGTTTATTTGGTTTAAATAATTTGCTCTATATATTCATATCATATATGGACAGAAATAAGTTTGTTTCGCCTTGATGTTATTATGCAGCAGCCGGGTTATGCTGGAAGGGGTCACATAAGCTTAAAGCGGAATAAAAACTGCTTCTCGAGTTACATCCGAGAGAAATTGTCCTCCATTTGAACTCGGAACCAGGACTAACTGGCCACAAATGCGATACGTCTGCCGACTCACTCACGAAGGAATCCTGATAAAAATACGTTGTACTGCTCTTTACATGCTTCTTAATATAGCTCTCAAGAGTCATTTCAGAAGGACAAAAAGATAAACAGTTGCACAAGTGAAACCATTATACTGAATTACATATGGACAATTTCAAAGTACTACGGAGTACAGAAGAACTAATTTAATTCAAGTTAGTTAACAACGACTTTTATCGGTCCAAATTACAAGAAATACAACGACTTAATTTGCATATCACAAAGATACGAATTATTTGAGTCCACTTTGGCTCAGACTCATTTATACATAAATAGATATCAAAGATACTTCTCATTTCACTAAATGCCTCTCGTGGGGTCTGTATGACCCTCCCCCACCCACCCACACACACAAAAGTACGGCATTTCGATGTATTTTATCAATAGTAAACATTGAAACAAAACAATATTTAGAATGTTTCTTTGATTGCAATTACATAACAATAATAACTACAAAAAAAAAAAAAAAATCACAAAACAAACATTTATAAACTTACATAAAAAAAAGTTGCTTTTGTAGTATAATCTTTTTGAGTAATGAATGGGGAATTTAGGTCTGAATATAATACGAATAATATACGGGAGTGAAACGTGATAACCCACAAATGTGTGTTCATCAAGATTTTACAAACACACTTTTACGAACATTTTCGTTTTTTGGTTTAAACCAGTTGGTTTTTTTGAAAAAACCAGCTGGTTTAAACCAGCCAACCCTGTTAATAAGTAGTGATGGAAACACCTTTCAATATCTGAGAAAATAGCTGATCACGGTAATTGTAATCTAACTACTGTAGAAGAGCTAGACTCGCAGGTTTTCTTACTTGCCTCCTCGCGTTTAAATTAAAAAAAAATAAATAAAAATTACATTTGAATTTCAAAAGTAGGAAGCTCCCATTTTTTAGTTTACAACTTTATTTCTTTTAAGAAAAGAATCTTTTATCTAATTTTCCTTTTTTCCATGATGTGTTTGTTGTATTTTATTTAGTGTATTTTACTTTGTTCATTTAGCAATCACGCCAGATACAGCTCAGAAAACATTTTATACTTGATATTTTTTACAACAATAACAATGTAAAGGATTTGAGAAGGTATCCGCGGGGGTCTGTTTAGTAGGTACAACACTTGTGTTGTTAGAAAATACCAAGTTCTAGGGTTTGGGTAAAGTAAATACAAAATTTCACAAATTAAGTCAAGGTCTCAGATAATTGTGGATTAAATGGGTCAAGGTTTAATCAAATCTTGCGTAATTTCCCGAACATCTTGAATGCGGTATGTTTCGAAAACACAAATATGGTTTCCACTGAAACTCACCATGTAATAAGGGCAGTCAACTTGTTAAGGAAAGTCGAACCTGATATGCACGTATTCGCCCATAAGGTAAGTAGTGGTAGATTAATAAAGGACAATCCTATGTGCGACAAATATAACGAGCAAATGACTAACAAAAAGATGTCTTTATATTGTGAAAGCAGGTTCTCGACAATCCTCGCTTACGCGACCCACCATCGTTGACGCATGTGCTCTCTACGTACTACCTTCCTGCCCTGACTTAGCATTCGTTCTTTCCAGTAGCTTCCAAGCAGAGGTTGGTTGGTAATTTTGTGCAAGACCTCTTAAAGTGAATCTGCAACGGGAATGCAAGTGGACACCTCAATGATTACTGAAGGTACAGAAAGTGAATACGCGACCCACCATCGTTGACGCATGTGCTCTCTACGTACTACCTTCCTGCCCTGACTTAGCATTCGTTCTTTCCAGTAGCTTCCAAGCAGAGGTTGGTTGGTAATTTTGTGCAAGACCTCTTAAAGTGAATCTGCAACGGGAATGCAAGTGGACACCTCAATGATTACTGAAGGTACAGAAAGTGAATGCAGAAAGAAGTAGGCTATATGGATGGTCATATGCCAAAGTAGTCTATCTACTGTTTTCACCAATTTTGAGTTCATGAATGCTTGTTACATAAAAAAAAATGCTCTTTTTCTTATGCCAGAATGAGCCAGTGGCCCTTTTCTTTTGAAATTAATGCTGATATTGCCTAGCTCATTCTGGCATAAGAAAAAGCGTATTTTTTTTTTTTTTTTTTTTATCTAACAAGCATTCGTTAACTCAAAATTGTTGAAAAAGGTAGATAGACTGCTCTGGCATATGACCATCCACATGCATTTCTGTATAAAACCGTATAATTAATCTGCACGTAGGTTAGAACTTTTCTTACCATTCAAACGCAACTAATTTTTCCGGTAAATTAAAAAAGTTGGTATGACGCTTCGTCAGTTATACCCAAACTTTTAAAATTACACTATATGGTTCAAAAGGCGACTGGCACACAGACAGGTTGAAATTTGATATTAGCTACACGCTAATTGAAGAGCTTAGAGAATAAAGGTGTTACGTAACAAACTGAATATCACGGAAAAATAGACTTTCACAACTTTGTCCGTTAACATAGCACCATCATTTCCAAATATCTCCATTCAGACTAGGATTCACTAAATAATGTATTACGCATCAATCGCGAGAATGCAACGTTTCAAAAAATGTAACAGAACACGTTTATCATCTAAGCGCTTCAATTATGTTATAATTCATATGAATTATATATAATTTAATACTTTTTTTTAGCAAACAAGTAATATGCCAAAGTTTTAACGTATATATAACTTACGTTGAAGAAAAAAAATATTTATATATTAAAATAAACTTCTCTATCAGGTAAGCGACTTCCAGCTTAGACTTCGGTTAAGCAAAACAACCGATCCTTTGTCTGTGCTGTGCTGAGTATTTGCGCGGCTAAAAACAAATGAACGTCGCAATTAGTATTGCCAACACTCAACGAAGAAAAGTGGCTAAAACCAATAGTTAAAAAATCCAGAAATGGCTAGAAAAAAATCAAGCCTTCAACCTGAGACAATGATAATAAACCCGTATTAAATATCGTCTTTCTCATTTTTGCGGCCGCAACACAAAGCAAATTTGGTGACGTGTATGTGGATGATTATCGCAAATAGGAGCTGCGATCACGCAAGTAAATTTTCATTCTGGTCCCGATTCTGGCAACTTTGTGATTGCAACGCATTTCAAGAAATGGAAAATCCAATTTAAATATAATTTCCATGCCGTTTATCGCAAACGTAAACATTTTCATTTCATTGACACAAACCAGATGGGCTGAACGGGGGGGGGGGGGAGGTTACTCTATTAGATTTAGTGTCTTTTGCCCCGTAATTAGCAGCCCTGGTCCACCGCTAGGCTAATGAGATTCCATACTTGATCCAATAACGTGACTTGAAAGAGCGTAATACAGTTCTATTTATCAAAATTAACGTGCCCGAATCAATAAACGAATGAAAATGTCACATGTGACCCTCGCTGGAGAGGAAGACTAACAGAGATACCAGAGAACAGAAAAGACTCACTATTAAGAAAAAAAGTATTAAAAAAGGAAATTAAAATTTTCTTTTCGCGACACCACTCCAATAAACGTTCCGCTTTTACACTCTTCAGCAGTGACTAACGTTTGGCTCGTTCCCAAATATGTATTGTGTAACTTAATACACAATATCTCTTTGTTTAATCAGAAAGTGCCGAATATTTGTATTTGCTTAAGTTGGAGATCTTGGGGGTACATTTCCATGTGGTTTGTGTCGTCTCAACGCAAAAGTTGCGTACAGCGAATCAACGCGAGAAAAAAAATCGAAAAGCCATGATAATTGCTATGGCCAATACCACAAACCAATACACAAATAGTGCGGTGCGTCGATGCAAACCGTTATGGAAGAAGATGTGAATAAAGCGGCTGGTCCTTTATTCCCTGTCTATTTGCGTGAACGCAATGTTAAATTTTCGCCCCTTTTTCTTAAACAGAATGTTTCAAATATCAGTGTTCGCTTAAGTTTGAGATATGAAATTCGCTTGCACTTTAAAATAATGAAATACTATTTTATGGATTTCAGAATATTCCGATTCTAAGGGGTAAAAGAACATTGATTGTTAAAATTCACAAATTTTCATTAGAATTTAGTGAATGTGAGTTTTCGCTTAAGCTGGAAATCTGAAATTCGCTATGTAGACTTTTGATTATAAATGGAAATCGGGTCTTAGTGCTTCCGAATATTTCGCTCCCAAGAGGAAAAAGATAAACATTTCTTTAATATTGAAGTTTCTCTTTATTTATTAAGAAAGTGCCGAATGTGGGAATTCGTTTATGTTGGACGAATTAGAATATCTAGTTCGCCACACGAGGGAGAAATCCACCGGTTTTTAGAAGGGAAGAACAATGGACACTACATAGCCAAGCTACGAACTGAGATCATTCGTAACATCAAAAGCCTGTGTACGATTGTTTAAGTGTGCGTAGCCCTAACCGCTGGTCTAGTGGCTAGCATGCAAGCCTTTGGCACATGGAGTCCCGACCGGGTTCGATTCGCGGTGGGAGAGCATTTCAACTACCAAAGTGGTTCGGATTCCAGTATAATCAGTAAGTCCACGTCTCCTTTAGCCTACCCGGCCTAACGTGGGACGTTAAACTAAATTACACCATACCAAACTTAAGTGAGCGTAGTGCGATGTACGTTAGTTAAGAAACCACGGCGCTGTCTGAACAACAAGGGTATAGACAAGAGGACTCTCAATGTAGGCAGTCAATATTTGTTCATTTTATTGAACCTTGCTTGCACACTGCAAAGGAACACTGCCACTCTAAGCGCTGTATTCTTGCATATAACAGTGATAACCTAGTAAGTGTGAGAGGAGCTTAATATCATACTAGGAACTTAATGTCACTCTTTCTCCTTATTGTAGCACTTTCTAGTAGCTTTAGCTCGATTCCCATCCTCCTCCTCCTCTATTAACGAACTATGATCTCCTTGCGATAGACTTACTAATTCTTTCACCAATTGGGAAATATATCATTCAAAACTCAATCGCCTCTTCAATGATTTCAGAATTATACTATTACTACCTTTCCTGTAAATTAAGAGTGTATTCAGGAGGATTGCGAAGTTGAGTTCTTTTCTCCTGCACACGAGCAATTCTTACGTGCAGTTTACGAAACTAGATTAAGTTCTGCTTTCTCACTTGGTGGTTATAAGGTAATTTGAAGTATATCTTTAGCAACTGCTAACTCTAACTTAACTTATATCCAGTGGCGGATCTAGGCCATAGCCGGGGGCCAAGCCCCTCAGTTTTTCCAGTGACAAAATAATTTAAGCTATTATTTATTATATTTTTGAAAGTTTATATATGCCTATCATAGTCTGGGTACTGACTGCCCCCCCCGTTTTTATCTTCTAGATCCGCCACTGCTTATATAGCTTAATTTATATAATTTCAGTGACTCTTCCTTCCCAGATAGCACGAATACTTGCGGCAAATTTTTGCTTCGTTTAGTGGAGCAAACAATCTGAAAGTTTGCGAAGGCAAAATTTCTTAATATTTATTAAAAGCTTTCAATATGATCTGCAAATTTTCGCTGATTTGTAAAAATAAATTCATCACTGCAATTAACTTGCATCTTTTTTGAAAATATAGCGTTGAAAGTTTGCCGTCGCAAACAGTTTGCTACTCTGTAAAAAAACTTGTTTCGAAAAACTTGCTGAAAGCAAATATGTGATGATATTACCGAGTGCGCGCGAATCGTACCCAGAATTCACTGCGCTACATCAACTGTGACAAAGCAAGCGGGAAGTGAGAATCGAGAAAAACCAATGCACCAGAGGACTCCAGAATAAACTCACTGGTCTCTTATCAGATGGTTTTATTGACCCAGGCATCCTGACGTTATTTTGTGAATGTGTGTGAGAGTAAGTACAGGGATATGATCGTTGAGTAAGTAGATAAATTGCGATATCCTTTGTCTGTGCGTTTATCGTTCGTAAGTTTATTATCTTTGGCAAGTAGCTAAAGATGTTTAATGCTTGCCACTAAGAAAAGACGGATCCACATTATAAAAATTTTGATGTTTCATAAAGTTAGGTTTCACTTTATAATTTTGCAGCAAACATTACCTGATACATTTACAGCAAACATGATCTTGCGATCGTGAAAACACTTTCTGCAATGTTGATGCAAACCTTTTAATATTTTCACCAAATTTATCAGCTCATTTTCGGAAATTTTGTCAAAGAAAATTTGCACAAAATATTTGCAGCAAAGTCCTGGAAAACTTTCTTGCTGTGCAGTCGCAAACATTTCGTTTGTATTGGCAGATGTTTTCATTTTCTGAGGCAACTTTGCTGCAAACTCAGCCAGCGTCAACTTCGTTATTTGCATTGAACTTTCGGCAAATTTTCTCATTTGAAAAGGCAAGTATTTTTTGCAAACTTTTTAGTTTGCCTTTGCAAATTTTTAAACATTTTTAAAAATTTTTCTGTGCTATCTGGGTTATAATTTAAATCCACCTGCCCTTAGGTGGTTGGATTCCGTAGGATTGAATCCTAGTCTATACAAGAATATCACCATAACATTAAAAGAATGTTACCCTTTACCAAAGAGACTATAGTCTAGACAAGACCGTAGGTTCATTAGAATTTTATGGTGCATGTTCTAATGGAGGAGGAAGGGATTCAAAGAGAGAAAAGAGGTTTAAAAATTATACAAAAATAGAATATCTCATGAGGTGAGGTGATGTAGAGTTCACTGGCGTCAATAGGTCTTATTTAGGAGGGTTCAAGCCCCCGTAAATTTCACACCGATAATAATAAAAAGATAGTAAGAAAGAGTACCGAGATTACATTGTTGAAGAATACATATCCAAATGCAACTGAAGAGTGACTCACAAACCTTAAAATTTAGTATATTTCCTGAGTGATTGATCTTTGATTATTCTTCTGTTACTATACAGTATAAATATCTTCTTTAAAATGTAAAAGAATTATTAAGTAGCTCTCAAGGAAAATTTTAGATAAATGACTATTAAGCCTTGAATAACTTTATATGCTATTTAATAATTCTTTTTCTTATCGTATTCTATTGTCATTCCGGCAGAAGGCCAGAAGTAGAAAATAGAAAAAAAAATGAAAAAGAAGTAGATTCTCTTAAAAAAAGCAAAATGGCGTCAGGATATACATTTCCGTAACAATAAAAATAAAATAAACTTGACTATGATGCCAAAAATGTACCCGAGTAAAACTAACCATATTCTTTTGCCCAACAGCAGGCAAATTTTACTGTGTTCTTGAGTGAACAAAAAATGGAATTTTGTAGTTATTGGGTAATCTGCAAAGGGACGCACCCAGAGCTTTGATTTCTGGGAGGCACATTTGCAAATGCCCTTCATTATATATATATATACAGTATATTTAACTATCTATATGTATATGTATATATATATATACATATAGATAGTTAGATAGATAGATAGATAGATGTGTGTGTGTGATTTTAAATATTTGGTGGGCGAAGCGAAGTTTTGGGGGCGTGCTCCCCCATGCACTCCCTAGTAACGTCTCTGAATCTGAACCCCCAAAAAAGGTCTTCAGCCCCCAAACAAAAATCCTTGTGTTTGCTACTGGTAGAGTTAGCGTCCGTTTCAGCAGCCAAACTCTATGAGACGTGGATCTACAACTTATGGAGTCCGAACCACACGAGTTCAACTGTGCATCGAACCCAGAATCACTCTTTGGGTGGCACAGGGACATATATAGAATCAAAAATACTGAAATTTGTGTCAAATCCATGGTTTTCGGAGTCGCTGAAATAAACGGTTTGAAACGTTTAAATTCAGCCCTATTAGTATGAGGCAAGAAGGAGCTAAAATAAAATGTCAAAGATGTCCATAGCCAAGGAAGGGGGCCTGGTCCTCCGAAAAGTTTGCATGGAACCCGCTATGATCTATTACCTTTTCTCGGATCTTTACTTGGTTGTCTGAGAACGATCCTCCCAAAGTTATACACATATCTGAATTCCGGTTACATGAACACTCATGTCCAAAATATTCCCATGTCTATAGATATGTTGTTGTAGGAATATAATTTGATAACAAATTTGCCCGGTATTTCTTATAATGTTAGTATGTGTATAATCGGCAAAGACGTGTATGTGGCAAATTTTATGTCAAAAGAGCAGTAAATAAGAACAATAAAACGAAAATAAAACTGTCTTGTCCATTTAGCAACATTTTGTTTTACTCATTCTAATTCTCGTATTTATAATTCTTGGAATACATTTATAATATATATGGAATACTTTTTCGTATTGTGTTTCCTATATCATGTATGTAAAACATTTTTAGTATTACTTCGAAAATGTTTTCCCTCTCAACATTCAACACAATGTTTCTAGTACAATTTGTGAAAATTTTCCTTACATTATTTTCCTGCTAACGTTCTAAAATGTATTTCCTGTACTTCATAAAAAGTTTTCCAAACATTTTTAAAAAATATTTCTGGTAAATATTTAGGATACTTCTTAAATATGTTTTCTGCAGTAGCAACAGAATATGTTCTGAAAACAATGTAAAAATGTTTCTTTAATATATCAGAAAATGTTGTCCACTAAACACAACTACTTTCCAGAACACGACGGAAAACATTTTCTATTCATTTCTAATGTTTCTTTTCCCTGTTTTGACTAAAATGTTTTCCAAACATTTTTGGGAAATATTCGGAACACGTTGGGAGAACCAGCATGAAAATCTTCAGAGAAGAAAAAACTTTTGGAATCCAAGGAAAATATTTTCTTTTGGTTGAGTAAATATTCCTTCCTATGTGGGAAAATATTTCTGTAGTGTATCAGAAAATTATTAACTAAAAGCACAAACTATATTTCATATACAGGATGGTAAACAGCTTCTATTCATTTTTAATATCTGTTTTAAAATTTTGTATTCAACATTCGATAAAATATTCTGGAAATATTCCTAAAATATTGTATGAAAGTATTTTATTTTAGTTACAATAGAAGGTAACGAAAACATTTCCATAGAAAATTAATATGTTTTAAAAATATTTCTGGAAAATATTTTTATACATTACAAACGAATTTATTTTGTAAATATTCAAAATATTTTAAAAAATATATTCCATATGTTTTTTCGTAACAATAGAAAAGATTGCAAATAACATGCTGGAACACATTTGTGAAATATATGGAATACATTTCCTATTTTGTTTTCTATATCATATATGTAAAACATTTTTAGTATTACTTCCAAAATATTTTCTCTCTCAACATTAAAAGCACATTACATACAACACAATATTTCTAGTACAATTTGTGAAAATTTTTCTTACATTATTTTCCTGCTAATGTTCTAAAAATATACTTTCTGTACTTCATAAAATGTTTTCCAAACATTTTTTTAAAAAAATATTTCCGGTAAATATTTGGGATACTTCTCAGATATAACAAGGAATATATTTTCTCCAGTAACGAAAGAGTATATTCTCAAAACAATGTAAAAATGTTTCTATAATATATCAGAAAATGTGGTCACAAAAAAACAATATATTTTCCAAAACATAACGGAAAACATTTTATATTCATTTTTAATATGTTTTCCTTTCCCTGTTTTAAAGTTTTATATTCAAAATTCGATAAAATATTCTGGAAATAATACTAAAACATTGGTCGGAAATGCTTCATTTAAGTTATATGAGAAGATTACCAAAATACTTTTGTAAAAAATTAAGTAAACCTTTTTAAAACATTTCCGAAAAATATTTCTTATATTACGAAACAATTTATTTTTAAAATATTCTAAACGTTTCTAAAAATATATATTCAATATGTTTTCTCGTAAAAATAGAAAATATTGCTAATAACGTATTAGAAAATATTTTTTAAATATATGGAAGATATTTCATTTCATTTTTTTCCGTATCATATATGGAAAACATTTTTAGTATCATTTCGAAAATATTTCCCCTCTCAACAGTGAAAACATATTACAATACATCCAAAACAATATTTCTAATATATTTTGTGAATATTTTCCTGGAATAACTTTCTGGCAATTATTCTCAAAATGTACTCTCGATAATTTCTAAAATGTTTTACAAACATTTTTAGAAAAATATTTCCGGTAAATATTCGGGATATTTCTCAGATATAACAAGGAATATATTTTCTCCAGTAACGGAAGAGTATATTCTGAAAACAATGTAAAAATATTTCTATAATATATCAGAAAATGTTGTTCACTAAAAACACAAAATATTTTCTAAAACATAACGGAAAACATTTTCTATTCATTTTTAATATGTTTTCTTTTCCCTGTTTTAAAGTTTTATATTCAAAATTCGATAAAATATTCTGGAAATAAGACTAAAATATTGTACGAAAATATTCCGTTTAAGTTATAACAGAACGTTACCAAAATACTTTTGTTAAAATTAAGTAAACCTTTTTAAAACATTTCTGAAAAATATTTCTTATATTACGAAAGAATTTATTTTTAAAACATTCTAAACGTTTTAAAAATATATGTTCAATATGTTTTCTTGTAAAAATAGAAAATATTTCAAATAACCTATTAGAAAACATTTTTCAAATATATGGAATATATTTCCTTTCATTGTTTCCCATATTATATATTGAAAACATTTTTATTATCATTTCGAAAATATTTTCCTTCTCAACAGTGAAAACATATTAGATTATATCCAATAAAATATTTCTAATACATTTTGTGAATATTTTCTTGGATATACATTCCGGCTAACATTCTCAAAATGTACTTTCGGTAATTTCTAAAATGTTTTCTAAACATTTTTGGGAAAATATTTTCCGGAAATATTCGGAATACATTAGGGAAACCAGCATGGAAATCTCCAGAGAAGGAAAACCTTTTGGAAACCAAGGAAAATATTTTCTTTTGGTTGAGAAAATATTCCTTGCTGTGTGGGATTCTTATCCATTGTTACTATATACTACATACTATTCGCCATATCTCCCAAAGTTATTTACATATTTTGACGAAATAAAACTCAAATTGAAGGGCAAACCCATCCATTTTGTACGGTTGCGTTACAGGTCCTTTGTCCTTGAAGAAACGTTAAAATTCCTCTTATAACGTTTGTTTTTTTTTTAGTTTTTTCAAAATAAAACAGATTCGATTCCATTATATGTGGCTTTGACACACCATACTATGGTTAACGAATGCTAAAAGAGGAATATATTACTGTGCCATTCAGAAGTACATACAGGGCATTCGTTAATATATGCAATTTCTTCACATTTTGAAAACCAAGTTAAACTTTCTGTACTACAAAGCTGAATTTTGCATCACCCTGTTATTTTTTACAAATCTCAACCAAATATGCTAACTAAATGTTCTACACATCATCATGGGAAACTAATGCACAAATTACTACAAACTGCACTAAAAAATGAACGTAGTACCTGTTGCTTTAGAAGAAATATTTAACCCTCTCACGGCTGATGAGACCACGTGACACTCGTTGTAACTGGAAAATATATGGCTTCAACCACTAATTTCTTCAATTTTTTTAAAAAAAACTCTCCTATTTGGTATATATGTTGTTAGGCAACTATTCAACAATATATCATATGTCATTCTACATATATATTATATTGTTATCCTTTGTTACTATATACTACATACTATTCGCCATATCTCCCAAACTTATTTACATATTTTGACGAAATAAAGCTCAAATTGAAGGGCAAACCCATCCATTTTGTACGGTTGCGTTACAGGTCCTTTGTCTTTGAAAAAACATTAAAATTCCTTTTATAACGTTTGTTTCTCTTTTTTACTTTTTTCAAAATAAAACAGATTCGATTCCATTATATGTGGCTTTGACACACCATACTATGGTTAACGAATGATAAAAGAGGAATATGTTACTTTGCCATTCAGAAGTACATACAGGGCATTCGTTAATATATGCACTTTCTTCACATTTTGAAAACCAATTTATACTTTCTTTACTACAAAGCTGAATTTTGCATCACCCTGTATATTTTTTCCAAATCTCAACCAAATATGCTAACTAAATGTTCTACACATCATGATGGGAAAATAAATGCACAAATTACTACAAACTGCACAAAAAAATGAACGTAGTACCTGTTGATTTAGAAGAAATAGTGAACCCTCTCACGGCTGATGATACCACGTGACACTCGTTGTAACTGGAAAATGTATGGCTTCAACAACTAATTTCTTCAATTTTTTTTAAAAACTCTCCTATTTGGTACATATATGTTGTTAGGCAACTATTCAACAATATAGCATATGTCATTCTACATATATATTATATTCTTATCCATTGTTATTATATACTACATACTCTTCGACATATCTCCCAAAGTTATTTACATATTTTGACGAAAGAAAGGTAAAATTGAAGAGGAAACCCCTCCATTTTGTCCTGTTGCGATAAGTGTCCTTTGCCTTTGAAGAAACGTTAAAATTTCTCTTATAACGTTTGTTTCTGTTTTTTAGGTTTTTCAAAATAAAACAGATTCGATTCCATTATATGTGGCTTTGACACACCATACTATGGTTAACGAACGATAAAAGAGGAATATGTTACTGTGCCATTCAGAAGTACATACAGGGTATTCGTTAATATATGCAATTTCTTCACATTTTGAAAACGAAGTTAAACTTTCTGTACTACAAAGCTGAATTTTGCATCACCCTGTATATTTTTTACAAATCTCAACCAAATATGCTAACTAAATTTTCTACACATCATCATGGGAAACTAATGCACAAATTACTACAAACTGCACTAAAAAATGAACGTAGTACCAGTTTCTTTAGAAGAAATAGTTAACCCTCTCACGGCTGATGAGACCACGTGACACTCGTTGTAACTGGAAAATGTATGGCTTCAACCATTAATTTATTCAAATTTTTTAAAAACTTTCCTATTTGGTATATATATGTTGTTAGGCAACTATTCAACAATATAGCTTATGTCATTCTACATATATATTATATTGTTAATCTTTGTTACTATATACTACATACTAGTCGCCATATCTCCCAAACTTATTTACATATTTTGACGAAATAAAGCTAAATTGAATAGGAAACCCCTCCACTTTGTCCTGTTGCGATAAGGGTCCTTTGCCCTTGAAGAAACATTAAAATTCCTCTTATAACGTTTGTTTCTCTTTTTTAGTTTTTTCAAAATAAAACATATTCGATTCCATTATATGTGGCTTTGACACACCATACTGTGGTTAACGAATGATAAAAGAGGAATATGTTACTGTGCCATTCAGAAGTACATACAGGGCATTCGTTAATATATGCACTTTCTTCACATTTTGAAAACCAATTTATACTTTCTGTACTACAAAACTGAATTTTGCATCACCCTGTATATTTTTTCGAAATCTCAACCAAATATGCTAACTAAATGTTCTACACATCATGATGGGAAAATAAATGCACAAATTACTACAAACTGCACAAAAAAATGAACGTAGTGCCTGTTGCTTTAGAAGAAATAGTGAACCCTCTCACGGCTGATGAGACCACGTGACACTCGTTGTAACTGGAAAATGTATGGCTTCAACCACTAATTTCTTCAATTTTTTTTAAAAACTCTCCTATTTGATACATATATGTTGTTAGGCAACTATTCAACAATATAGCATATGTCATTCTACATATATATTATATTCTTATCCATTGTTACTATATACTACATACTATTCGCCATATCTCCCAAACTCATTTACATATTTTGACGAAATAAAGCTAAAATTGAAGAGGAAACCCCTCCACTTTGTCCTGTTGCGATAAGGGTCCTTTGCCCTTGAAGAAACGTTAAAATTTTCCTTATAACGTTTGTTTCTGTTTTTTAGTTTTTTCAAAATAAAACAGATTCGATTCCATTATATGTGGCTTTGACACAGCATACTATGGTTAACGAATGCTAAAAGAGGAATATGTTACTGTGCCATTCAGAAGTACATACAGGGCATTCGTTAATATATGCAATTTCTTCACATTTTGAAAACCAATTTATACTTTCTGTACTACAAAGCTGAATTTTGCATCACCCTGTATATTTTTTACAAATCTCAACCAAATATGCTAACTAAATGTTCTACACATCATCATGGGAAACTAATGCACAAATTACTACAAACTGCACTAAAAAATGAACGTAGTACCTGTTGCTTTAGAAGAAATATTTAACCCTCTCACGGCTGATGAGACCACGTGACACTCGTTGTAACTGGAAAATATATGGCTTCAACCACTAATTTCTTCATTTTTTTAAAAACTCTCCTATTTGGTACATATATGTTGTTAGGCAACTATTCAACAATATATTATATTCTCAACAATATAGTCATTCTACATATATATTATATTCTTATCCATTGTTACTATATACTACATACTATTCGCCATATCTCCCAAAGTTATTTACATATTTTGACGAAATAAAGCTCAAATTGAAGGGCAAACCCATCCATTTTGTACGGTTGCGTTACAGGTCCTTTGTCCTTGAAGAAACATTAAAATTCCTCTTATAACGTTTGTTTTTTTTTTTTTTTGGTTTTTTCAAAATAAAACAGATTCGATTCCATTATATGTGGCTTTGACACACCATACTATGGTTAACGAATGCTAAAAGAGGAATATGTTACTGTGCCATTCAGAAGTACATACAGGGCATTCGTTAATATATGCAATTTCTTCACATTTTGAAAACCAAGTTAAACTTTCTGTACTACAAAGCTGAATTTTGCATCACCCTGTATATTTTTTACAAATCTCAACCAAATATGCTAACTAAATGTTCTACACATCATCATGGGAAACTAATGCACAAATTACTACAAACTGCACTAAAAAATGAACGTAGTACCTGTTGCTTTAGAAGAAATATTTAACCCTCTCACGGCTGATAAGACCACGTGACACTCGTTGTAACTGGAAAATATATGGCTTCAACCACTAATTTCTTCAATTTTCTAAAAAAAACTCTCCTATTTGGTATATATGTTGTTAGGCAACTATTCAACAATATATCATATGTCATTCTACATATATATTATATTGTTATCCATTGTTACTATATACTACATACTATTCGCCATATCTCCCAAACTTATTTACATATTTTGACGAAATAAAGCTAAAATTGAGGAGGAAACCCCTCCATTTTGTCCTGTTGCGATAAGTGTCCTTTGCCCTTGAAGAAACATTAAAATTCCTCTTATAACGTTTATTTCTCTTTTTTAGTTTTTTTCAAAATAAAACAGATTCGATTCCATTATATGTGGCTTTGACACATCATACTCTGCTTAACGAATGATAAAAGAGGAATATGTTACTGTGCCATTCAGAAGTACATACAGGGCATTCGTTAATATATGCACTTTCTTCACATTTTGAAAACCAATTTATACTTTCTGTACTACAAAGCTGAATTTTGCATCACCCTGTATATTTTTTCCAAATCTCAACCAAATATGCTAACTAAATGTTCTACACATCATCATGGGAAACTAATGCACAAATTACTACAAACTGCACAAAAAAATGAACGTAGTACCTATTGCTTTAGAAGAAATAGTGAACCCTCTCACGGCTGATGAGACCACGTGACACTCGTTGTAACTGGAAAATGTATGGCTTCAACCACTAATTTCTTCAATTTTTTTTAAAAACTCTCCTATTTGGTACATATATGTTGTTAGGCAACTATTCAACAATATAGCATATGTCATTCTACATATATATTATATTCTTATCCATTGTTACCATATACTACATACTATTCGCCATATCTCCCAAAGTTATTTACATATTTTGACGAAATAAAGCTCAAATTGAAGGGCAAACCCATCCATTTTGTACCGTTGCGTTACAGGTCCTTTGTCCTTGAAGAAACATTAAAATTCCTTTTATAACGTTTGTTTCTCTTTTTTAGTTTTTTCAAAATAAAACAGATTCGATTCCATTATATGTGGCTTTGACACACCATACTATGGTTAACGAATGCTAAAAGAGGAATATGTTACTGTGCCATTCAGAAGTACATACAGGGCATTCGTTAATATATGCAATTTCTTCACATTTTGAAAACCAAGTTAAAATTTCTGTACTACAAAGCTGAATTTTGCATCACCCTGTATATTTTTTACAAATCTCAACCAAATATGCTAACTAAATGTTCTACACATCATCATGGGAAACTAATGCACAAATTACTACGAACTGCACTAAAAAATGAACGTAGTACCTGTTGCTTTAGAAGAAATAGTTAACCCTCTCACGGCTGATGAGACCACGTGACACTCGTTGTAACTGGAAAATGTATGGCTTCAACCATTAATTTCTTCAATTTTTTAAAAAACTTTCCTATTTGGTATATATATGTTGTTAGGCAACTATTCAACAATATAGCATATGTCATTCTACATATATATTATATTGTTAATCTTTGTTACTATATATTACATACTATTCGCCATATCTCCCAAACTTATTTACATATTTTGACGAAATAAAGCTAAAATTGAAGAGGAAACCCCTCCACTTTGTCCTGTTGCGATAAGGGTCCTTTGCCCTTGAAGAAACGTTAAAATTTTCCTTATAACGTTTGTTTCTGTTTTTTAGTTTTTTCAAAATAAAACAGATTCGATTCCATTATATGTGGCTTTGACACACCATACTATGGTTAACGAATTCTAAAAGAGGAGTATGTTACTGTGCCATTCAGAAGTACATACAGGGCATTCGTTAATATATGCAATTTCTTCACATTTTGAAAACCAAGTTAAACTTTCTGTACTACAAAGCTGAATTTTGCATCACCCTGTATATTTTTTACAAATCTCAACCAAATATGCTAACTAAATGTTCTACACATCATCATGGGAAACTAATGCACAAATTACTACAAACTGCACTGAAAAATGAACGTAGTACCTGTTGCTTTAGAAGAAATATTTAACCCTCTCACGGCTGATGAGACCACGTGACACTCGTTGTAACTGGAAAATATATTGCTTCAACCACTAATTTCTTCATTTTTTAAAAAAAAACTCTCCTATTTGGTACATATATGTTGTTAGGCAACTATTCAACAATATAGCATATGTCATTCTACATATATATTATATTCTTATCCATTGTTACTATATACTACATACTATTCGCCATATCTCCCAAAGTTATTTACATATTTTGACGAAATAAAGCTAAAATTGAAGAGGAAACCCCTCCATTTTGTCCTGTTGCGATAAGGGTCCTTTGCCCTTGAAGAAACATTAAAATTCCTCTTATAACGTTTATTTCTCTTTTTTAGTTTTTTCAAAATAAAACAGATTCGATTCCATTATATGTGGCTTTGACACACCATACTGTGCTTAACGAATGATAAAAGAGGAATATGTTACTGTGCCATTCAGAAGTACATACAGGGCATTCGTTAATATATGCACTTTCTTCACATTTTGAAAACCAATTTATACTTTCTGTACTACAAAGCTGAATTTTGCATCATCCTGTATATTTTTTCGAAATCTCAACCAAATATGCTAACGAAATGTTCTACACATCATGATGGGAAAATAAATGCACAAATTACTACAAATTGCACTAAAAAATGAACGTAGTACCTGTTGCTTTAGAAGAAATAGTTAAACCTCTCACGGCTGATGAGACCACGTGACACTCGTTGTAACTGGAAAATGTATGGCTTCAACCACTAATTTCTTCATTTTTTTAAAAAAACTCTCCTATTTGGTACATATATGTTGTTAGGCAACTATTCAACAATATAGCATATGTCATTCTACATATATATTATATTCTTATCCATTGTTACTATATACTACATACTATTCGCCATATCTCCCAAAGTTATTTACATATTTTGACGAAATAAAGCTCAAATTGAAGGGCAAACCCATCCATTTTGTACGGTTGCGTTACAGGTCCTTTGTCCTTGAAGAAACGTTAAAATTCCTCTTATAACGTTTGTTTTTTTTTTAGTTTTTTCAAAATAAAACAGATTCGATTCCATTATATGTGGCTTTGACACACCATACTATGGTTAACGAATGCTAAAAGAGGAATATGTTACTGTGCCATTCAGAAGTACATACAGGGCATTCGTTAATATATGCAATTTCTTCACATTTTGAAAACCAAGTTAAACTTTCTGTACTACAAAACTGAATTTTGCATCACCCTGTATATTTTTTACAAATCTCAACCAAATATGCTAACTAAATGTTCTACACATCATCATGGGAAACTAATGCACAAATTACTACAAACTGCACTAAAAAATGAACGTAGTACCTGTTGCTTTAGAAGAAATATTTAACCCTCTCACGGCTGATGAGACCACGTGACACTCGTTGTAACTGGAAAATGTATGGCTTCAACCACTAATTTCTTCAATTTTTAAAAAACTTTCCTATTTGGTATATATATGTTGTTAGGCAACTATTCAACAATATAGCATATGTCATTCTATATATATATTATGTTATTAATCATTGTTACTATATACTACATACTATTCGCCATATCTTCCAAACTTATTTACATATTTTGACGAAATAAAGCTAAAATTGAATAGGAAACTTCTCCACTTTGTCCTTTTGCGATAAGGGTCCTTTGCCCTTGAAGAAACGTTAAAATTTCTTTTATAAGGTATGTTTCTGTTTTTTAGTTTTTTCAAAATAAAACAGATTCGATTCCATTATATGTGGCTTTGACACACCATACTGTGGTTAACGAATGATAAAAGAGGAATATGTTACTGTGCCATTCAGAAGTACATACAGGGCATTCTCTAATATATGCACTTTCTTCACATTTTGAAAACCAATTTATACTTTCTGTACTACAAAGATGAATTTTGCATCACCCTGTATATTTTTTCGAAATCTCAACCAAATATGCTAACTAAATGTTCTACACATCATGATGGGAAAATAAATGCACAAATTACTACAAACTGCACTAAAAAATGAACGTAGTACCTGTTGCTTTAGAAGAAATAGTGAACCCTCTCACGGCTGATGAGACCACGTGACACTCGTTGTAACTGGAAAATATATGGCTTCAACCACTAATTTCTTCAATTTTTTTAAAAAAACTCTCCTATTTGGTATATATGTTGTTAGGCAACTATTCAACAATATATCATATGTCATTCTACATATATATTATATTGTTATCCATTGTTACTATATACTACATACTATTCGCCATATCTCCCAAACTTATTTACATATTTTGACGAAATAAAGCTAAAATTGAAGAGGAAACCCCTCCACTTTGTCCTGTTGCGATAAGGGTCCTTTGCCCTTGAAGAAACGTTAAAATTTTCCTTATAACGTTTGTTTCTGTTTTTTAGTTTTTTCAAAATAAAACAGATTCGATTCCATTATATGTGGCTTTGACACACCATACTATGGTTAACGAATGCTAAAAGAGGAATATGTTACTGTGCCATTCAGAAGTACATACAGGGCATTCGTTAATATATGCAATTTCTTCACATTTTGAAAACCAAGTTAAACTTTCTGTACTACAAAGCTGAATTTTGCATCACCCTGTATATTTTTTACAAATCTCAACCAAATATGGTAACTAAATGTTCTACACATCATCATGGGAAACTAATGCACAAATTACTACAAACTGCATTAAAAAATGAACGTAGTACCTGTTGCTTTAGAAGAAATATTTAACCCTCTCACGGCTGATGAGACCACGTGACACTCGTTGTAACTGGAAAATATATGGCTTCAACCACTAATTTCTTCATTTTTTTTAAAAAACTCTCCTATTTGGTACATATATGTTGTTAGGCAACTATTAAACAATATATTATATTCTCAACAATATAGTCATTCTACATATATATTATATTCTTATCCATTGTTACTATATACTACATACTATTCGCCATATTTCCCAAAGTTATTTACATATTTTGACCAAATAAAGCTCAAATTGAAGGGCAAACCCATCCATTTTGTACGGTTGCGTTACAGGTCCTTTGTCCTTGAAGAAACATTAAAATTCCTCTTATAACGTTTGTTTTTTTTTTTTTTGTTTTTTTCAAAATAAAACAGATTCGATTCCATTATATGTGGCTTTGACACACCATACTATGCTTAACGAATGCTAAAAGAGGAATATGTTACTGTGCCATTCAGAAGTACATACAGGGCATTCGTTAATATATGCAATTTCTTCACATTTTGAAAACCAAGTTAAACTTTCTGTACTACAAAGCTGAATTTTGCATCACCCTGTATATTTTTTACAAATCTCAACCAAATATGCTAACTAAATGTTCTACACATCATCATGGGAAACTAGTGCACAAATTACTACAAACTGCACTAAAAAATGAACGTAGTACCTGTTGCTTTAGAAGAAATATTTAGCCCTCTCACGGCTGATAAGACCACGTGACACTCGTTGTAACTGGAAAATATATGGCTTCAACCACTAATTTCTTCAATTTTTTTAAAAAAACTCTCCTATTTGGTATATATGTTGTTAGGCAACTATTCAACAATATATCATATGTCATTCTACATATATATTATATTGTTATCCATTGTTACTATATACTACATACTATTCGCCATATGTCCCAAACTTATTTACATATTTTGACGAAATAAAGCTAAAATTGAAGAGGAAACCCCTCCATTTTGTCCTGTTGCGATAAGTGTCCTTTGCCCTTGAAGAAACATTAAAATTCCTCTTATAACGTTTATTTCTCTTTTTTAGTTTTTTCAAAATAAAACAGATTCGATTAAATTATATGTGGCTTTGACACACCATACTCTGCTTAACGAATGATAAAAGAGGAATATGTTACTGTGCCATTCAGAAGTACATACAGGGCATTCGTTAATATATGCACTTTCTTCACATTTTGAAAACCAATTTATACTTTCTGTACTACAAAGCTGAATTTGCATCACCCTGTATATTTTTTCCAAATCTCAACCAAATATGCTAACTAAATGTTCTACACATCATCATGGGAAACTAATGCACAAATTACTACAAACTGCACTAAGAAATGAACGTAGTACCTGTTGCTTTAGAAGAAATAGTTAACCCTCTCACGGCTGATGAGACCACGTGACACTCGTTGTAACTGGAAAATGTATGGCTTCAACCATTAATTTCTTCAATTTTTTCAAAAACTTTCCTATTTGGTATATATATGTTGTTAGGCAACTATTCAACAATATAGCATATGTCATTCTACATATATATTATATTGTTAATCTTTGTTACTATATACTACATACTATTCGCCATATCTCCCAAACTTATTTACATATTTTGACGAAATAAAGCTAAAATTAAAGAGGAAACCCCTCCACTTTGTCCTGTTGCGATAAGGATCCTTTGCCCTTGAAGAAACATTAAAATTTCTCTTATAACGTTTGTTTCTCTTTTTTAGTTTTTTCAAAATAAAACAGATTCGATTCCATTATATGTGGCTTTGACACACCATACTGTGGTTAACGAATGATAAAAGAGGAATATGTTACTGTGCCATTCAGAAGTACATACAGGGCATTCGTTAATATATGCACTTTCTTCACATTTTGAAAACCAACTTATACTTTCTGTACTACAAAGATGAATTTTGCATCACCCTGTATATTTTTTCGAAATCTCAACCAAATATGCTAACTAAATGTTCTACACATCATGATGGGAAAATAAATGCACAAATTACTACAAACTGCACAAAAAAATGAACGTAGTACCTGTTGCTTTAGAAGAAATAGTGAACCCTCTCACGGCTGATGAGACCACGTGACACTCGTTGTAACTGGAAAATGTATGGCTTCAACCACTAATTTCTTCAATTTTTTTTAAAAACTCTCCTATTTGGTACATATATGTTGTTAGGCAACTATTCAACAATATAGCATATGTCATTCTACATATATATTATATTCTTATCCATTGTTACTATATACTACATACTATTCGCCATATCTCCCAAAGTTATTTACATATTTTGACGAAATAAAGCTCAAATTGAAGGGCAAACCCATCCATTTTGTACGGTTGCGTTACAGGTCCTTTGTCCTTGAAGAAACGTTAAAATTCCTCTTATAACGTTTGTTTTTTTTTTAGTTTTTTCAAAATAAAACAGATTCGATTCCATTATATGTGGCTTTGACACACCATACTATGGTTAACGAATGCTAAAAGAGGAATATGTTACTGTGCCATTCAGAAGTACATACAGGGCATTCGTTAATATATGCAATTTCTTCACATTTTGAAAACCAAGTTAAACTTTCTGTACTACAAAACTGAATTTTGCATCACCCTGTATATTTTTTACAAATCTCAACCAAATATGCTAACTAAATGTTCTACACATCATCATGGGAAACTAATGCACAAATTACTACAAACTGCACTAAAAAATGAACGTAGTACCTGTTGCTTTAGAAGAAATATTTAACCCTCTCACGGCTGATGAGACCACGTGACACTCGTTGTAACTGGAAAATGTATGGCTTCAACCACTAATTTCTTCAATTTTTAAAAAACTTTCCTATTTGGTATATATATGTTGTTAGGCAACTATTCAACAATATAGCATATGTCATTCTATATATATATTATGTTATTAATCATTGTTACTATATACTACATACTATTCGCCATATCTTCCAAACTTATTTACATATTTTGACGAAATAAAGCTAAAATTGAATAGGAAACTTCTCCACTTTGTCCTTTTGCGATAAGGGTCCTTTGCCCTTGAAGAAACGTTAAAATTTCTTTTATAAGGTATGTTTCTGTTTTTTAGTTTTTTCAAAATAAAACAGATTCGATTCCATTATATGTGGCTTTGACACACCATACTGTGGTTAACGAATGATAAAAGAGGAATATGTTACTGTGCCATTCAGAAGTACATACAGGGCATTCTCTAATATATGCACTTTCTTCACATTTTGAAAACCAATTTATACTTTCTGTACTACAAAGATGAATTTTGCATCACCCTGTATATTTTTTCGAAATCTCAACCAAATATGCTAACTAAATGTTCTACACATCATGATGGGAAAATAAATGCACAAATTACTACAAACTGCACTAAAAAATGAACGTAGTACCTGTTGCTT
The DNA here is from genome assembly GCF_964235325.1 of Thermobia domestica. Lineage (NCBI taxonomy): Eukaryota > Metazoa > Arthropoda > Insecta > Zygentoma > Lepismatidae > Thermobia > Thermobia domestica. Next base: position 86,383 of record NW_027656430.1, read on the forward strand.
TAGAAGAAATAGTTAACCCTCTCACGGCTGATGAGACCACGTGACACTCGTTGTAACTGGAAAATATATGGCTTCAACCACTAATTTCTTCAATTTTTTTAAAAAAACTCTCCTATTTGGTATATATGTTGTTAGGCAACTATTCAACAATATATCATATGTCATTCTACATATATATTATATTGTTATCCATTGTTACTATATACTACATACTATTCGCCATATCTCCCAAACTTATTTACATATTTTGACGAAATAAAGCTAAAATTGAAGAGGAAACCCCTCCACTTTGTCCTGTTGCGATAAGGGTCCTTTGCCCTTGAAGAAACGTTAAAATTTTCCTTATAACGTTTGTTTCTGTTTTTTAGTTTTTTCAAAATAAAACAGATTCGATTCCATTATATGTGGCTTTGACACACCATACTATGGTTAACGAATGCTAAAAGAGGAATATGTTACTGTGCCATTCAGAAGTACATACAGGGCATTCGTTAATATATGCAATTTCTTCACATTTTGAAAACCAAGTTAAACTTTCTGTACTACAAAGCTGAATTTTGCATCACCCTGTATATTTTTTACAAATCTCAACCAAATATGGTAACTAAATGTTCTACACATCATCATGGGAAACTAATGCACAAATTACTACAAACTGCATTAAAAAATGAACGTAGTACCTGTTGCTTTAGAAGAAATATTTAACCCTCTCACGGCTGATGAGACCACGTGACACTCGTTGTAACTGGAAAATATATGGCTTCAACCACTAATTTCTTCATTTTTTTTAAAAAACTCTCCTATTTGGTACATATATGTTGTTAGGCAACTATTAAACAATATATTATATTCTCAACAATATAGTCATTCTACATATATATTATATTCTTATCCATTGTTACTATATACTACATACTATTCGCCATATTTCCCAAAGTTATTTACATATTTTGACCAAATAAAGCTCAAATTGAAGGGCAAACCCATCCATTTTGTACGGTTGCGTTACAGGTCCTTTGTCCTTGAAGAAACATTAAAATTCCTCTTATAACGTTTGTTTTTTTTTTTTTGTTTTTTTCAAAATAAAACAGATTCGATTCCATTATATGTGGCTTTGACACACCATACTATGCTTAACGAATGCTAAAAGAGGAATATGTTACTGTGCCATTCAGAAGTACATACAGGGCATTCGTTAATATATGCAATTTCTTCACATTTTGAAAACCAAGTTAAACTTTCTGTACTACAAAGCTGAATTTTGCATCACCCTGTATATTTTTTACAAATCTCAACCAAATATGCTAACTAAATGTTCTACACATCATCATGGGAAACTAGTGCACAAATTACTACAAACTGCACTAAAAAATGAACGTAGTACCTGTTGCTTTAGAAGAAATATTTAACCCTCTCACGGCTGATAAGACCACGTGACACTCGTTGTAACTGGAAAATATATGGCTTCAACCACTAATTTCTTCAATTTTTTTAAAAAAACTCTCCTATTTGGTATATATGTTGTTAGGCAACTATTCAACAATATATCATATGTCATTCTACATATATATTATATTGTTATCCATTGTTACTATATACTACATACTATTCGCCATATGTCCCAAACTTATTTACATATTTTGACGAAATAAAGCTAAAATTGAAGAGGAAACCCCTCCATTTTGTCCTGTTGCGATAAGTGTCCTTTGCCCTTGAAGAAACATTAAAATTCCTCTTATAACGTTTATTTCTCTTTTTTAGTTTTTTCAAAATAAAACAGATTCGATTAAATTATATGTGGCTTTGACACACCATACTCTGCTTAACGAATGATAAAAGAGGAATATGTTACTGTGCCATTCAGAAGTACATACAGGGCATTCGTTAATATATGCACTTTCTTCACATTTTGAAAACCAATTTATACTTTCTGTACTACAAAGCTGAATTTGCATCACCCTGTATATTTTTTCCAAATCTCAACCAAATATGCTAACTAAATGTTCTACACATCATCATGGGAAACTAATGCACAAATTACTACAAACTGCACTAAGAAATGAACGTAGTACCTGTTGCTTTAGAAGAAATAGTTAACCCTCTCACGGCTGATGAGACCACGTGACACTCGTTGTAACTGGAAAATGTATGGCTTCAACCATTAATTTCTTCAATTTTTTCAAAAACTTTCCTATTTGGTATATATATGTTGTTAGGCAACTATTCAACAATATAGCATATGTCATTCTACATATATATTATATTGTTAATCTTTGTTACTATATACTACATACTATTCGCCATATCTCCCAAACTTATTTACATATTTTCACGAAATAAAGCTAAAATTAAAGAGGAAACCCCTCCACTTTGTCCTGTTGCGATAAGGATCCTTTGCCCTTGAAGAAACATTAAAATTTCTCTTATAACGTTTGTTTCTCTTTTTTAGTTTTTTCAAAATAAAACAGATTCGATTCCATTATATGTGGCTTTGACACACCATACTGTGGTTAACGAATGATAAAAGAGGAATATGTTACTGTGCCATTCAGAAGTACATACAGGGCATTCGTTAATATATGCACTTTCTTCACATTTTGAAAACCAATTTATACTTTCTGTACTACAAAGATGAATTTTGCATCACCCTGTATATTTTTTCGAAATCTCAACCAAATATGCTAACTAAATGTTCTACACATCATGATGGGAAAATAAATGCACAAATTACTACAAACTGCACAAAAAAATGAACGTAGTACCTGTTGCTTTAGAAGAAATAGTGAACCCTCTCACGGCTGATGAGACCACGTGACACTCGTTGTAACTGGAAAATGTATGGCTTCAACCACTAATTTCTTCAATTTTTTTTAAAAACTCTCCTATTTGGTACATATATGTTGTTAGGCAACTATTCAACAATATAGCATATGTCATTCTACATATATATTATATTCTTATCCATTGTTACTATATACTACATACTATTCGCCATATCTCCCAAAGTTATTTACATATTTTGACGAAATAAAGCTCAACTTGAAGGGCAAACCAATCCATCTTGTACGGTTGCGTTACAGGTCCTTTGTCCTTGAAGAAACGTTAAAATTCCTCTTATAACGTTTGTTTCTCTTTTTTAGTTTTTTCAAAATAAAACAGATTCGATTCCATTATATGTGGCTTTGACACACCATACTATGGATAACGAATGATAAAAGAGGAATATGTTACTGTGCCATTCAGAAGTACATACAGGGCATTCGTTAATATATGCAATTTCTTCACATTTTGAAAACCAAGTTAAAATTTCTGTACTACAAAGTTGAATTTTGCATCACCCTGTATATTTTTTACAAATCTCAACCAAATATGCTAACTAAATTTTCTACACATCATCATGGGAAACTAATGCACAAATTACTACAAACTGCACTAAAAAATGAACGTAGTACCTGTTGCTTTAGAAGAAATAGTTAACCCTCTCACGGCTGATAAGACCACGTGACACTCGTTGTAACTGGAAAATGTATGGCTTCAACCACTAATTTCTTCAATTTTTAAAAAACTTTCCTATTTGGTATATATATGTTGTTAGGCAACTATTCAACAATATAGCATATGTCATTCTACATATATATTATGTTATTAATCATTGTTACTATATACTACATACTATTCGCCATATCTTCCAAACTTATTTACATATTTTGACGAAATAAAGCTAAAATTGAAGAGGAAACCCCTCCACTTTGTCTTGTTGCGATAAAGGTCCTTTGCCCTTGAAGAAACGTTAAAATTTCTTTTATAAGGTTTGTTTCTGTTTTTTACTTTTTTCAAAATAAAACAGATTCGATTCCATTATATGTGGCTTTGACACACCATACTGTGGTTAACGAATGATAAAAGAGGAATATGTTACTGTGCCATTCAGAAGTACATACAGGGCATTCGTTAATATATGCACTTTCTTCACATTTTGAAAACCAATTTATACTTTCTGTACTACAAAGATGAATTTTGCATCACCCTGTATATTTTTTCGAAATCTCAACCAAATATGCTAACTAAATGTTCTACACATCATCATGGGAAAATAAATGCACAAATTACTACAAACTGCACAAAAAAATGAACGTAGTACCTGTTGCTTTAGAAGAAATAGTGAACCCTCTCTCGGCTGATGAGACCACGTGACACTCGTTGTAACTGAAAAATGTATGGCTTCAACCACTAATTTCTTCAATTTTTTTAAAAAATTCTCCTATTTGGTACATATATGTTGTTAGGCAACTATTCAACAATATAGCATATGTCATTCTACATATATATTATATTCTTATCCATTGTTACTATATACTACATACTATTCGCCATATCTCCCAAACTTATTTACATATTTTGACGAAATAAAGCTAAAATTGAAGAGGAAACCCCTCCACTTTGTCCTGTTGCGATAAGGGTCCTTTGCCCTTGAAGAAACGTTAAAATTTTCCTTATAACGTTTGTTTCTGTTTTTTAGTTTTTTCAAAATAAAACAGATTCGATTCCATTATATGTGGCTTTGACACACCATACTATGGTTAACGAATGCTAAAAGAGGAATATGTTACTGTGCCATCAGAAGTACATACAGGGCATTCGTTATATATGCAATTTCTTCACATTTTGAAAACCAAGTTAAACTTTCTGTACTACAAAGCTGAATTTTGCATCACCCTGTATATTTTTTACAATCTCAACCAAATATGCTAACTAAATGTTCTACAACATCATCATGGGAAAATAA
>NW_027656431.1:0-91154 GCF_964235325.1 Thermobia domestica
CCTATATAGAGAGTTTTTTTAAAAAAAACTGAAGAAATTAGTGGTTGAAGCCATATATTTTCCAGTTACAACGAGTGTCACGTGGTCTCATCAGCCGTGAGAGGGTTAACTATTTCTTCTAAAGAAACAGGTACTACGTTCATTTTTTAGTGCAATTTGTAGTAATTTGTGCATTTATTTTCCCATGATGATGTGTAGAACATTTAGTTAGCATATTTGTTTGAGATTTGGAAAAAATATACAGGGTGATGCAAAATTCAGCTTTGTAGTACAGAAAGTTTAACTTGGTTTTCAAAATGTTAAGAAAGTGCATATATTAACGAATGCCCTGTATGTACTTCTGAATGGCACAGTAACATATTCCTCTTTTATCATTCGTTAACCATAGTATGGTGTGTTAAAGCCACATATAATGGAATCGAATCTGTTTTATTTTGAAAAAACTAAAAAAGAGAAACAAACGTTATAAGAGGAATTTTAATGTTTCTTCAAAAACAAAGGACCTGTAACGCAAACGTACAAAATGGATGGGTTTGCCCTTCAATTTGAGCTTTATTTCGTCAAAATATGTAAATAACTTTGGGAGAAATGGCGAGTAGTATGTAGTATATAGTAACAATGGATAACAATATAATATATATATAGAATGACATATGCTATAATGTTGAATAGTTGCCTAACAACATATATACCAAATAAGAGAGTTTTTTACAAAAAATTGAAGAAATTAGTGGTTGAAGCCATATATTTTCCAGTTACAACGAGTGTCACGTGGTCTCATCAGCCGTGAGAGGGTTAACTATTTCTTCTAAAGCAACAGGTACTACGTTAATTTTTAATGCAGTTTGTAGTAATTTGTGCATTAGTTTCCCATGATGATGTGTAGAACATTTAGTTAGCATATTTGTTTGAGATTTGGAAAAAATATACAGGGTGATGCAAAATTCAGCTTTGTAGTACAGAAGGTATAAATTGGTTTTCAAAATGTGAAGAAAGTGCATATATTATCGAATGCCCTGTATGTACTTCTGAATGGCACAGTAACATATTCCTCTTTTATCATTCGTTAACCACACTATGGTGTGTCAAAGCCACATATAATGGAATCGAATCTGTTTTATTTTGAAAAAACTAAAAAAGAGAAACAAAGGTTATAAGAGGAATTTTAACGTTTCTTCAAGGGCAAAGGACACTTATCGCAACAGGACAAAATGGAGAGGTTTCCGCTTCAATTTTAGCTTTATTTCGTCAAAATATGTAAAAAAGTTTGGGAGATATGGCGAATAGTATGTACTATATAGTAAGTATGATTAACAATATAATATATATGTAGAATGACATATGCTATATTGTTGAATGGTTGCCTAGCAACATATATATACCAAATAGGAAAGTTTTTAAAAAAATTGAAGAAATTAGTGGTTGAAGCCATATATTTTCCAGTTACAACGAGTGTCACGTGGTCTCATCAGCCGTGAGAGGGTTAACTATTTCTTCTAAAGCAACAGGTACTACGTTAATTTTTAATGCAGTTTGTAGTAATTTGTGCATTAGTTTCCCATGATGATGTGTAGAACATTTAGTTAGCATATTTGGTTTAGGTTTGGAAAAAATATACAGGGTGATGCAAAATTCAGCTTTGTAGTACAGAAGGTATAAATTGGTTTTCAAAATGTGAAGAAAGTGCATATATTAACGAATGCCCTGTATGTACTTCTGAATGGCACAGTAACATATTCCTCTTTTATCATTCGTTAACCACAGTATGGTTTGTCAAAGCCACATATAATGGAATCTAATCTGTTTTATTTTGAAAAAACTAAAAAAGAGAAACAAACGTTATAAGAGGAAATTTAACGTTTCTAAAAGGGCAAGGGACCCTTATCGCAACAGGACAAAGTGGAGGGGTTTCGTCTTCAATTTTAGCTTTATTTCGTCAAAATATGTAAATAGTTTAAGAGATAAGGCGAATAGTATGTAGTATATAGTAACAATGATTAATAATATAATATATATGTAGAATGACATATGCTATATTGTTGAATAGTTGCGTAACAACATATATATACCAAATAGGAAAGTTTTTTTAAAAATTGAAGAAATTAGTGGTTGAAGCCATACATTTTCCAGTTACAACGAGTGTCACGTGGTCTCATCAGCCGTGAGAGGGTTAACTATTTCTTCTAAAGCAACAAATACTACGTTCATTTCTTAGTGCAGTTTGTAGTAATTTGTGCATTAGTTTCCCATGATGATGTGTAGAACATTTAGTTAGCATATTTGGTTGAGATTTGTAAAAAATATACAGGGTGATGCAAAATTCAGCTTTGTAGTACAGAAAGTTTAACTTGGTTTTCAAAATGTGAAGAAAGTGCATATATTAACGAATGCCCTGTATGTACTTCTGAATGGCACAGTAACATATTCCTTCTTTTATCATTCGTTAACCATAGTATGGTGTGTCAAAGCCACATATAATGGAATCGAATCTGTTTTATTTTGAAAAAACTAAAAAAGAGAAACAAACGTTATAAGAGGAATTTTAATGTTTCTTCAAGGACAAAGGACCTGTAACGCAACCGTACAAAATGGATGGGATTGCCCTTCAATTTGAGCTTTATTTCGTCAAAATATGTAAAAAAGTTTGGGAGATATGGCGAATAGTATGTAGTATATAGTAAGTATGATTAACAATATTATATATATGTAGAATGACATATGCTATATGGTTGAATAGTTGCCTAGCAACATATATATACCAAATAGGAAAGTTTTTAAAAAAATTGAAGAAATTAGTGGTTGAAGCCATATATTTTCCAGTTACAACGAGTGTCACGTGGTCTCATCAGCCGTGAGAGGGTTAACTATTTCTTCTAAAGCAACAGGTACAACGTTAATTTTTAATGCAGTTTGTAGTAATTTGTGCATTAGTTTCCCATGATGATGTGTAGAACATTTAGTTAGCATATTTGGTTTAGATTTGGAAAAAATATACAGGGTGATGCAAAATTCAGCTTTGTAGTACAGAAGGTATAAATTGGTTTTCAAAATGTGAAGAAAGTGCATATAATAACGAATGCCCTGTATGTACTTCTGAATGGCACAGTAACATATTCCTCTTTTATCATTCGTTAACCACAGTATGGTGTGTCAAAGCCACATATAATGGAATCGAATCTGTTCTATTTTGAAAAAACTAAAAAAGAGAAACAAACGTTATAAGAGGAATTTTAACGTTTCTAAAAGGGCAAGGGACCCTTATCGCAACAGGACAAAGTGGAGGGGTTTCCTCTTCAATTTTAGCTTTATTTCGTCAAAATATGTAAATAGTTTAAGAGATAAGGCGAATAGTATGTAGTATATAGTAACAATGATTAATAATATAATATATATGTAGAATGACATATGCTATATTGTTGAATAGTTGCGTAACAACATATATATACCAAATAGGAAAGTTTTTTAAAAATTGAAGAAATTAGTGGTTGAAGCCATACATTTTCCAGTTACAACGAGTGTCACGTGGTCTCATCAGCCGTGAGAGGGTTAACTATTTCTTCTAAAGCAACAAATACTACGTTCATTTCTTAGTGCAGTTTGTAGTAATTTGTGCATTAGTTTCCCATGATGATGTGTAGAACATTTAGTTAGCATATTTGGTTGAGATTTGTAAAAAATATACCGGGTGATGCAAAATTCAGCTTTGTAGTACAGAAAGTTTAACTTGGTTTTCAAAATGTTAAGAAAGTGCATATATTAACGAATGCCCTGTATGTACTTCTGAATGGCACAGTAACATATTCCTCTTTTATCATTCGTTAACCATAGTATGGTGTGTCAAAGCCACATATAATGGAATCGAATCTGTTTTATTTTGAAAAAACTAAAAAAGATAAACAAACGTTATAAGAGGAATTTTAATGTTTCTTCAAGGACAAAGGACCTGTAACGCAACCGTACAAAATGGATGGGTTTGCCCTTCAATTTGAGCTTTATTTCGTCAAAATATGTAAATAACTTTGGGAGATATGGCGAGTAGTATGTAGTATATAGTAACAATGGATAAGAATATAATATATATGTAGAATGACATATGCTATATTGTTGAATAGTTGCCTAACAACATATATGTACCAAATAGGAGAGTTTTTAAAAAAAAATTGAAGAAATTAGTGGTTGAAGCCTTACATTTTCCAGTTACAACGAGTGTCACGTGGTCTCATCAGTCGTGAGAGGGTTAACTATTTCTTCTAAAGAAACAGGTACTACGTTCATTTTTTAGTGCAATTTGTAGTAATTTGTGCATTTATTTTCCAATGATGATGTGTAGAACATTTAGTTAGCATATTTGGTTGAGATTTGGAAAAAATATACAGGGTGATGCAAAATTCAGCTTTGTAGTACAGAAAGTATAAATTGGTTTTCAAAATGTGAAGAAAGTGCATATATTAACGAATGCCCTGTATGTACTTCTGAATGGCACAGTAACATATTCCTCTTTTATCATTCGTTAACCACAGTATGGTGTGTCAAAGCCACATATAATGGAATCGAATCTGTTTTATTTTGAAAAAACTAAAAAACAGAAACAAACGTTATAAGAGAAATTTTAACGTTTCTTCAAGGGCAAAGGACACTTATCGCAACAGGACAAAACGGAGAGGTTTCCTCTTCAATTTTAGCTTTATTTCGTCAAAATATGTAAATAAGTTTGGGAGATATGGCGAATATTATGTAGTATATAGTAACAATGATTAACAATATAATATATATGTAGAATGACATATGCTATATTGTTGAATAGTTGCCTAACAACATATATATACCAAATAGGAAAGTTTTTTAAAAATTGAAGAAATTAGTGGTTGAAGCCATACATTTTAAAGTTACAACGAGTGTCACGTGGTCTCATCAGCCGTGAGAGGGTTAACTATTTCTTCTAAAGCAACAAATACTACGTTCATTTCTTAGTGCAGTTTGTAGTAATTTGTGCATTAGTTTCCCATGATGATGTGTAGAACATTTAGTTAGCATATTTGGTTGAGATTTGTAAAAAATATACAGGGTGATGCAAAATTCTGCTTTGTAGTACAGAAATTTTAACTTGGTTTTCAAAATGTGAAGAAAGTGCATATATTAACGAATGCCCTGTATGTACTTCTGAATGGCACAGTAACATATTCCTTCTTTTATCATTCGTTAACCATAGTATGGTGTGTCAAAGCCACATATAATGAAATCGAATCTGTTTTATTTTGAAAAAACTAAAAAAGAGAAACAAACGTTATAAGAGGAATTTTAATGTTTCTTCAAGGACAAAGGACCTGTAACGCAACCGTACAAAATGGATGGGTTTGGCCTTCAATTTGAGCTTTATTTCGTCAAAATATGTAAATAACTTTGGGAGATATGGCGAGTAGTATGTAGTATATAGTAACAATGGAAAAGAATATAATATATATGTAGAATGACATATGCTATATTGTTGAATAGTTGCCTAACAACATATATGTACCAAATAGGAGAGTTTTTAAAAAAAAATTGAAGAAATTAGTGGTTGAAGCCATACATTTTCCAGTTACAACGAGTGTCACGTGGTCTCATCAGCCGTGAGAGGGTTAACTATTTCTTCTAAAGAAACAGGTACTACGTTCATTTTTTAGTGCAATTTGTAGTATTTTGTGCATTTATTTTCCCATGATGATGTGTAGAACATTTAGTTAGCATATTTGGTTGAGATTTGGAAAAAATATACAGGGTGATGCAAAATTCATCTTTGTAGTACAAAAAGTATAAATTGGTTTTCAAAATGTGAAGAAAGTGCATATATTAACGAATGCCCTGTATGTACTTCTGAATGGCACAGTAACATATTCCTCTTTTATCATTCGTTAACCACAGTATGGTGTGTCAAAGCCACATATAATGGAATCGAATATGTTTTATTTTGAAAAAACTGAAAAACAGAAACAAACGTTATAAGAGAAATTTTAACGTTTCTTCAAGGGCAAAGGACCCTTATCGCAACAGAACAAAACGGAGAGGTTTCCTCTTCAATTTTAGCTTTATTTCGTCAAAATATGTAAATAAGTTTGGGAGATATGGCGAATAGTATGTAGTATATAGTAACAATGGATAACAATATAATATATATGTAGAATGACATATGCTATATTGTTGAATAGTTGCCTAACAACATATATATACCAAATAGGAGAGTTTTTTAAAAAAAATTGAAGAAATTAGTGGTTGAAGCCATATATTTTCCAGTTACAACGAGTGTCACGTGGTCTCACCAGCCGTGAGAGGGTTAACTATTTCTTCTAAAGAAACAGGTACTACGTTCATTTTTTAGTGCAATTTGTAGTAATTTGTGCATTTACTTTCCCATGATGATGTGTAGAACATTTAGTTAGCATATTTGGTTGAGATTTGGAAAAAATATACAGGGTGATGCAAAATTCAGCTTTGTAGTACAGAAAGTTTAACTTGGTTTTCAAAATGTTAAGAAAGTGCATATATTAACGAATGCCCTGTATGTACTTCTGAATGGCACAGTAACATATTCCTCTTTTATCATTCGTTAACCATAGTATGGTGTGTCAAAGCCACATATAATGGAATCGAATCTGTTTTATTTTGAAAAAACTAAAAAAGAGAAACAAACGTTATAAGAGGAATTTTAATGTTTCTTCAAAAACAAAGGACCTGTAACGCAACCGTACAAAATGGATGGGTTTGCCCTTCAATTTGAGCTTTATTTCGTCAAAATATGTAAATAACTTTGGGAGATATGGCGAGTAGTATGTAGTATATAGTAACAATGGATAAGAATATAATATATATGTAGAATGACATATGCTATATTGTTGAATAGTTGCCTAACAACATATATGTACCAAATAGGAGAGTTTTTAAAAAAAATTGAAGAAATTAGTGGTTGAAGCCATACATTTTCCAGTTACAACGAGTGTCACGTGGTCTCATCAGCCGTGAGAGGGTTAACTATTTCTTCTAAAGAAACAGGTACTACGTTCATTTTTTAGTGCAATCTGTAGTAATTTGTGCATTTATTTTCCAATGATGATGTGTAGAACATTTAGTTAGCATATTTGGTTGAGATTTGGAAAAAATATACAGGGTGATGCAAAATTCAGCTTTGTAGTACAGAAAGTATAAATTGGTTTTCAAAATGTGAAGAAAGTGCATATATTAACGAATGCCCTGTATGTACTTCTGAATGGCACAGTAACATATTCCTCTTTTATCATTCGTTAACCACAGTATGGTGTGTCAAAGCCACATATAATGGAATCGAATCTGTTTTATTTTAAAAAAACTAAAAAACAGAAACAAACGTTATAAGAGAAATTTTAACGTTTCTTCAAGGGCAAAGGACACTTATCGCAACAGGAAAAAACGGAGAGGTTTCCTCTTCAATTTTAGCTTTATTTCGTCAAAATATGTAAATAAGTTTGGGAGATATGGCGAATAGTATGTAGTATATAGTAACAATGATTAACAATATAATATATATGTAGAATGACATATGCTATATTGTTGAATAGTTGCCTAACAACATATATGTACCAAATAGGAGAGTTTTAAAAAAAAATTGAAGAAATTAGTGGTTGAAGCCATACATTTTCCAGTTACAACGAGTGTCACGTGGTCTCATCAGTCGTGAGAGGGTTAACTATTTCTTCTAAAGCAACAGGTACTACGTTCATTTTTTAGTGCAATTTGTAGTATTTTGTGCATTTATTTTCCCATGATGATGTGTAGAACATTTAGTTAGCATATTTGGTTGAGATTTGGAAAAAATATACAGGGTGATGCAAAATTCATCTTTGTAGTACAAAAAGTATAAATTGGTTTTCAAAATGTGAAGAAAGTGCATATATTAACGAATGCCCTGTATGTACTTCTGAATGGCACAGTAACATATTCCTCTTTTATCATTCGTTAACCACAGTATGGTGTGTCAAAGCCACATATAATGGAATCGAATATGTTTTATTTTGAAAAAACTGAAAAACAGAAACAAACGTTATAAGAGAAATTTTAACGTTTCTTCAAGGGCAAAGGACCCTTATCGCAACAGAAAAAAACGGAGAGGTTTCCTCTTCAATTTTAGCTTTATTTCGTCAAAATATGTAAATAAGTTTGGGAGATATGGCGAATAGTATGTAGTATATAGTAACAATGGATAACAATATAATATATATGTAGAATGACATATGCTATATTGTTGAATAGTTGCTTAACAACATATATATACCAAATAGGAGAGTTTTTTAAAAAAAATTGAAGAAATTAGTGGTTGAAGCCATATATTTTCCAGTTACAACGAGTGTCACGTGGTCTCATCAGCCGTGAGAGGGTTAACTATTTCTTCTAAAGAAACAGGTACTACGTTCATTTTTTAGTGCAATTTGTAGTAATTTGTGCATTTACTTTCCCATGATGATGTGTAGAACATTTAGTTAGCATATTTGGTTGAGATTTGGAAAAAATATACAGGGTGATGCAAAATTCAGCTTTGTAGTACAGAAAGTTTAACTTGGTTTTCAAAATGTTAAGAAAGTGCATATATTAACGAATGCCCTGTATGTACTTCTGAATGGCACAGTAACATATTCCTCTTTTATCATTCGTTAACCATAGTATGGTGTGTCAAAGCCACATATAATGGAATCGAATCTGTTTTATTTTGAAAAAACTAAAAAAGAGAAACAAACGTTATAAGAGGAATTTTAATGTTTCTTCAAAAACAAAGGACCTGTAACGCAAACGTACAAAATGGATGGGTTTGCCCTTCAATTTGAGCTTTATTTCGTCAAAATATGTAAATAACTTTGGGAGATATGGCGAGTAGTATGTAGTATATAGTAACAATGGATAACAATATAATATATATATAGAATGACATATGCTATAATGTTGAGTAGTTGCCTAACAACATATATACCAAATAAGAGAGTTTTTTACAAAAAATTGAAGAAATTAGTGGTTGAAGCCATATATTTTCCAGTTACAACGAGTGTCACGTGGTCTCATCAGCCGTGAGAGGGTTAACTATTTCTTCTAAAGAAACAGGTACTACGTTCATTTTTTAGTGCAATTTGTAGTAATTTGTGCATTTATTTTCCCATGATGATGTGTAGAACATTTAGTTAGCATATTTGGTTGAGATTTTGAAAAAATATACAGGGTGATGCAAAATTCAGCTTTGTAGTACAGAAAGTATAAATTGGTTTTCAAAATGTGAAGAAAGTGCATATATTAACGAATGCCCTGTATGTACTTCTGAATGGCACAGTAACATATTCCTCTTTTATCATTCGTTAACCACACTATGGTGTGTCAAAGCCACATATAATGGAATCGAATCTGTTTTATTTTGAAAAAACTAAAAAAGAGAAACAAAGGTTATAAGAGGAATTTTAACGTTTCTTCAAGGGCAAAGGACACTTATCGCAACAGGACAAAATGGAGAGGTTTCCGCTTCAATTTTAGCTTTATTTCGTCAAAATATGTAAAAACGTTTGGGAGATATGGCGAATAGTATGTAGTATATAGTAAGTATGATTAACAATATAATATATATGTAGAATGACATATGCTATATTGTTGAATGGTTGCCTAGCAACATATATATACTAAATAGGAAAGTTTTTAAAAAAATTGAAGAAATTAGTGGTTGAAGCCATACATTTTCCAGTTACAACGAGTGTCACGTGGTCTCATCAGCCGTGAGAGGGTTAACTATTTCTTCTAAAGCAACAGGTACTACGTTAATTTTTAATGCAGTTTGTAGTAATTTTTGCATTAGTTTCCCATGATGATGTGTAGAACATTTAGTTAGCATATTTGGTTTAGATTTGGAAAAAATATACAGGGTGATGCAAAATTCAGCTTTGTAGTACAGAAGGTATAAATTGGTTTTCAAAATGTGAAGAAAGTGCATATATTAACGAATGCCCTGTATGTACTTCTGAATGGCACAGTAACATATTCCTCTTTTATCATTCGTTAACCACAGTATGGTGTGTCAAAGCCACATATAATGGAATCGAATCTGTTTTATTTTGAAAAAACTAGAAAAGAGAAACAAACGTTATAAGAGGAATTTTAACGTTTCTAAAAGGGCAAGGGACCCTTATCGCAACAGGACAAAGTGGAGGGGTTTCGTCTTCAATTTTAGCTTTATTTCGTCAAAATATGTAAATAGTTTAAGAGATAAGGCGAATAGTATGTAGTATATAGTAACAATGATTAATAATATAATATATATGTAGAATGACATATGCTATATTGTTGAATAGTTGCGTAACAACATATATATACCAAATAGGAAAGTTTTTTTAAAAATTGAAGAAATTAGTGGTTGAAGCCATACATTTTCCAGTTACAACGAGTGTCACGTGGTCTCATCAGCCGTGAGAGGGTTAACTATTTCTTCTAAAGCAACAAATACTACGTTCATTTCTTAGTGCAGTTTGTAGTAATTTGTGCATTAGTTTCCCATGATGATGTGTAGAACATTTAGTTAGCATATTTGGTTGAGATTTGTAAAAAATATACAGGGTGATGCAAAATTCAGCTTTGTAGTACAGAAAGTTTAACTTGGTTTTCAAAATGTGAAGAAAGTGCATATATTAACGAATGCCCTGTATGTACTTCTGAATGGCACAGTAACCTATTCCTTCTTTTATCATTCGTTAACCATAGTATGGTGTGTCAAAGCCACATATAATGGAATCGAATCTGTTTTATTTTGAAAAAACTAAAAAAGAGAAACAAACGTTATAAGAGGAATTTTAATGTTTCTTCAAGGACAAAGGACCTGTAACGCAACCGTACAAAATGGATGGGATTGCCCTTCAATTTGAGCTTTATTTAGTCAAAATGTGTAAATAACTTTGGGAGATATGGCGAATAGTATGTAGTATATAGTAACAATGGATAAGAATATAATATATATGTAGAATGACATATGCTATATTGTTGAATAGTTGCCTAACAACATATATGTACCAAATAGGAGAGTTTTAAAAAAAAATTGAAGAAATTAGTGGTTGAAGCCATACATTTTCCAGTTACAACGAGTGTCACGTGGTCTCATCAGTCGTGAGAGGGTTAACTATTTCTTCTAAAGCAACAGGTACTACGTTCATTTTTTAGTGCAATTTGTAGTATTTTGTGCATTTATTTTCCCATGATGATGTGTAGAACATTTAGTTAGCATATTTGGTTGAGATTTGGAAAAAATATACAGGGTGATGCAAAATTCATCTTTGTAGTACAAAAAGTATAAATTGGTTTTCAAAATGTGAAGAAAGTGCATATATTAACGAATGCCCTGTATGTACTTCTGAATGGCACAGTAACATATTCCTCTTTTATCATTCGTTAACCACAGTATGGTGTGTCAAAGCCACATATAATGGAATCGAATATGTTTTATTTTGAAAAAACTGAAAAACAGAAACAAACGTTATAAGAGAAATTTTAACGTTTCTTCAAGGGCAAAGGACCCTTATCGCAACAGAAAAAAACGGAGAGGTTTCCTCTTCAATTTTAGCTTTATTTCGTCAAAATATGTAAATAAGTTTGGGAGATATGGCGAATAGTATGTAGTATATAGTAACAATGGATAACAATATAATATATATGTAGAATGACATATGCTATATTGTTGAATAGTTGCTTAACAACATATATATACCAAATAGGAGAGTTTTTTAAAAAAAATTGAAGAAATTAGTGGTTGAAGCCATATATTTTCCAGTTACAACGAGTGTCACGTGGTCTCATCAGCCGTGAGAGGGTTAACTATTTCTTCTAAAGAAACAGGTACTACGTTCATTTTTTAGTGCAATTTGTAGTAATTTGTGCATTTACTTTCCCATGATGATGTGTAGAACATTTAGTTAGCATATTTGGTTGAGATTTGGAAAAAATATACAGGGTGATGCAAAATTCAGCTTTGTAGTACAGAAAGTTTAACTTGGTTTTCAAAATGTTAAGAAAGTGCATATATTAACGAATGCCCTGTATGTACTTCTGAATGGCACAGTAACATATTCCTCTTTTATCATTCGTTAACCATAGTATGGTGTGTCAAAGCCACATATAATGGAATCGAATCTGTTTTATTTTGAAAAAACTAAAAAAGAGAAACAAACGTTATAAGAGGAATTTTAATGTTTCTTCAAAAACAAAGGACCTGTAACGCAAACGTACAAAATGGATGGGTTTGCCCTTCAATTTGAGCTTTATTTCGTCAAAATATGTAAATAACTTTGGGAGATATGGCGAGTAGTATGTAGTATATAGTAACAATGGATAACAATATAATATATATATAGAATGACATATGCTATAATGTTGAGTAGTTGCCTAACAACATATATACCAAATAAGAGAGTTTTTTACAAAAAATTGAAGAAATTAGTGGTTGAAGCCATATATTTTCCAGTTACAACGAGTGTCACGTGGTCTCATCAGCCGTGAGAGGGTTAACTATTTCTTCTAAAGCAACAGGTACTACGTTAATTTTTAATGCAGTTTGTAGTAATTTTTGCATTAGTTTCCCATGATGATGTGTAGAACATTTAGTTAGCATATTTGGTTTAGATTTCGAAAAAATATACAGGGTGATGCAAAATTCAGCTTTGTAGTACAGAAGGTATAAATTGGTTTTCAAAATGTGAAGAAAGTGCATATATTAACGAATGCCCTGTATGTACTTCTGAATGGCACAGTAACATATTCCTCTTTTATCATTCGTTAACCACAGTATGGTGTGTCAAAGCCACATATAATGGAATCGAATCTGTTTTATTTTGAAAAAACTAGAAAAGAGAAACAAACGTTATAAGAGGAATTTTAACGTTTCTAAAAGGGCAAGGGACCCTTATCGCAACAGGACAAAGTGGAGGGGTTTCGTCTTCAATTTTAGCTTTATTTCGTCAAAATATGTAAATAGTTTAAGAGATAAGGCGAATAGTATGTAGTATATAGTAACAATGATTAATAATATAATATATATGTAGAATGACATATGCTATATTGTTGAATAGTTGCGTAACAACATATATATACCAAATAGGAAAGTTTTTTTAAAAATTGAAGAAATTAGTGGTTGAAGCCATACATTTTCCAGTTACAACGAGTGTCACGTGGTCTCATCAGCCGTGAGAGGGTTAACTATTTCTTCTAAAGCAACAAATACTACGTTCATTTCTTAGTGCAGTTTGTAGTAATTTGTGCATTAGTTTCCCATGATGATGTGTAGAACATTTAGTTAGCATATTTGGTTGAGATTTGTAAAAAATATACAGGGTGATGCCAAATTCAGCTTTGTAGTACAGAAAGTTTAACTTGGTTTTCAAAATGTGAAGAAAGTGCATATATTAACGAATGCCCTGTATGTACTTCTGAATGGCACAGTAACATATTCCTCTTTTATCATTCGTTAACCACAGTATGGTGTGTCAAAGCCACATATAATGGAATCGAATCTGTTTTATTTTGAAAAAACTAAAAAACAGAAACAAACGTTATAAGAGGAATTTTAATGTTTCTTCAAGGGCAAAGGACACTTATCGCAACAGGAAAAAACGGAGAGGTTTCCTTTTCAATTTTAGCTTTATTTCGTCAAAATATGTAAATAAGTTTGGGAGATATGGCGAACAGTATGTAGTATATAGTAACAATGATTAACAATATAATATATATGTAGAATGACATATGCTATATTGTTGAATAGTTGCCTAACAACATATATATACCAAATAGGAAAGTTTTTTAAAAATTGAAGAAATTAGTGGTTGAAGCCATACATTTTAAAGTTACAACGAGTGTCACGTGGTCTCATCAGCCGTGAGAGGGTTAACTATTTCTTCTAAAGCAACAAATACTACGTTCATTTCTTAGTGCAGTTTGTAGTAATTTGTGCATTAGTTTCCCATGATGATGTGTAGAACATTTAGTTAGCATATTTGGTTGAGATTTGTAAAAAATATACAGGGTGATGCAAAATTCAGCTTTGTAGTACAGAAAGTTTAACTTGGTTTTCAAAATGTGAAGAAAGTGCATATATTAACGAATGCCCTGTATGTACTTCTGAATGGCACAGTAACATATTCCTTCTTTTATCATTCGTTAACCATAGTATGGTGTGTCAAAGCCACATATAATGGAATCGAATCTGTTTTATTTTGAAAAAACTAAAAAAGAGAAACAAATGTTATAAGAGGAATTTTAATGTTTCTTCAAAAACAAAGGACCTGTAACGCAACCGTACAAAATGGATGGGTTTGCCCTTCAATTTGAGCTTTATTTCGTCAAAATATGTAAATAACTTTGGGAGATATGGCGAGTAGTATGTAGTATATAGTAACAATGGATAACAATATAATATATATGTAGAATGACATATGCTATATTGTTGAATAGTTGCCTAACAACATATATGTACCAAATAGGAGAGTTTTTAAAAAAAATTGAAGAAATTAGTGGTTGAAGCCTTACATTTTCCAGTTACAACGAGTGTCACGTGGTCTCATCAGTCGTGAGAGGGGTAACTATTTCTTCTAAAGAAACAGGTACTACGTTCATTTTTTAGTGCAATTTGTAGTAATTTGTGCATTTATTTTCCAATGATGATGTGTAGAACATTTAGTTAGCATATTTGGTTGAGATTTGGAAAAAATATACAGGGTGATGCAAAATTCAGCTTTGTAGTACAGAAAGTATAAATTGGTTTTCAAAATGTGAAGAAAGTGCATATATTAACGAATGCCCTGTATGTACTTCTGAATGGCACAGTAACATATTCCTCTTTTATCATTCGTTAACCACAGTATGGTGTGTCAAAGCCACATATAATGGAATCGAATCTGTTTTATTTTGAAAAAACTAAAAAACAGAAACAAACGTTATAAGAGAAATTTTAACGTTTCTTCAAGGGCAAAGGACACTTATCGCAACAGGACAAAACGGAGAGGTTTCCTCTTCAATTTTAGCTTTATTTCGTCAAAATATGTAAATAAGTTTGGGAGATATGGCGAATATTATGTAGTATATAGTAACAATGATTAACAATATAATATATATGTAGAATGACATATGCTATATTGTTGAATAGTTGCCTAACAACATATATATACCAAATAGGAAAGTTTTTTAAAAATTGAAGAAATTAGTGGTTGAAGCCATACATTTTAAAGTTACAACGAGTGTCACGTGGTCTCATCAGCCGTGAGAGGGTTAACTATTTCTTCTAAAGCAACAAATACTACGTTCATTTCTTAGTGCAGTTTGTAGTAATTTGTGCATTAGTTTCCCATGATGATGTGTAGAACATTTAGTTAGCATATTTGGTTGAGATTTGTAAAAAATATACAGGGTGATGCAAAATTCTGCTTTGTAGTACAGAAATTTTAACTTGGTTTTCAAAATGTGAAGAAAGTGCATATATTAACGAATGCCCTGTATGTACTTCTGAATGGCACAGTAACATATTCCTTCTTTTATCATTCGTTAACCATAGTATGGTGTGTCAAAGCCACATATAATGAAATCGAATCTGTTTTATTTTGAAAAAACTAAAAAAGAGAAACAAACGTTATAAGAGGAATTTTAATGTTTCTTCAAGGACAAAGGACCTGTAACGCAACCGTACAAAATGGATGGGTTTGGCCTTCAATTTGAGCTTTATTTCGTCAAAATATGTAAATAACTTTGGGAGATATGGCGAGTAGTATGTAGTATATAGTAACAATGGAAAAGAATATAATATATATGTAGAATGACATATGCTATATTGTTGAATAGTTGCCTAACAACATATATGTACCAAATAGGAGAGTTTTTAAAAAAAAATTGAAGAAATTAGTGGTTGAAGCCATACATTTTCCAGTTACAACGAGTGTCACGTGGTCTCATCAGCCGTGAGAGGGTTAACTATTTCTTCTAAAGAAACAGGTACTACGTTCATTTTTTAGTGCAATTTGTAGTATTTTGTGCATTTATTTTCCCATGATGATGTGTAGAACATTTAGTTAGCATATTTGGTTGAGATTTGGAAAAAATATACAGGGTGATGCAAAATTCATCTTTGTAGTACAAAAAGTATAAATTGGTTTTCAAAATGTGAAGAAAGTGCATATATTAACGAATGCCCTGTATGTACTTCTGAATGGCACAGTAACATATTCCTCTTTTATCATTCGTTAACCACAGTATGGTGTGTCAAAGCCACATATAATGGAATCGAATATGTTTTATTTTGAAAAAACTGAAAAACAGAAACAAACGTTATAAGAGAAATTTTAACGTTTCTTCAAGGGCAAAGGACCCTTATCGCAACAGAACAAAACGGAGAGGTTTCCTCTTCAATTTTAGCTTTATTTCGTCAAAATATGTAAATAAGTTTGGGAGATATGGCGAATAGTATGTAGTATATAGTAACAATGGATAACAATATAATATATATGTAGAATGACATATGCTATATTGTTGAATAGTTGCCTAACAACATATATATACCAAATAGGAGAGTTTTTTAAAAAAAATTGAAGAAATTAGTGGTTGAAGCCATATATTTTCCAGTTACAACGAGTGTCACGTGGTCTCACCAGCCGTGAGAGGGTTAACTATTTCTTCTAAAGAAACAGGTACTACGTTCATTTTTTAGTGCAATTTGTAGTAATTTGTGCATTTACTTTCCCATGATGATGTGTAGAACATTTAGTTAGCATATTTGGTTGAGATTTGGAAAAAATATACAGGGTGATGCAAAATTCAGCTTTGTAGTACAGAAAGTTTAACTTGGTTTTCAAAATGTTAAGAAAGTGCATATATTAACGAATGCCCTGTATGTACTTCTGAATGGCACAGTAACATATTCCTCTTTTATCATTCGTTAACCATAGTATGGTGTGTCAAAGCCACATATAATGGAATCGAATCTGTTTTATTTTGAAAAAACTAAAAAAGAGAAACAAACGTTATAAGAGGAATTTTAATGTTTCTTCAAAAACAAAGGACCTGTAACGCAACCGTACAAAATGGATGGGTTTGCCCTTCAATTTGAGCTTTATTTCGTCAAAATATGTAAATAACTTTGGGAGATATGGCGAGTAGTATGTAGTATATAGTAACAATGGATAAGAATATAATATATATGTAGAATGACATATGCTATATTGTTGAATAGTTGCCTAACAACATATATGTACCAAATAGGAGAGTTTTTAAAAAAAATTGAAGAAATTAGTGGTTGAAGCCATACATTTTCCAGTTACAACGAGTGTCACGTGGTCTCATCAGCCGTGAGAGGGTTAACTATTTCTTCTAAAGAAACAGGTACTACGTTCATTTTTTAGTGCAATCTGTAGTAATTTGTGCATTTATTTTCCAATGATGATGTGTAGAACATTTAGTTAGCATATTTGGTTGAGATTTGGAAAAAATATACAGGGTGATGCAAAATTCAGCTTTGTAGTACAGAAAGTATAAATTGGTTTTCAAAATGTGAAGAAAGTGCATATATTAACGAATGCCCTGTATGTACTTCTGAATGGCACAGTAACATATTCCTCTTTTATCATTCGTTAACCACAGTATGGTGTGTCAAAGCCACATATAATGGAATCGAATCTGTTTTATTTTAAAAAAACTAAAAAACAGAAACAAACGTTATAAGAGAAATTTTAACGTTTCTTCAAGGGCAAAGGACACTTGTCGCAACAGGAAAAAACGGAGAGGTTTCCTCTTCAATTTTAGCTTTATTTCGTCAAAATATGTAAATAAGTTTGGGAGATATGGCGAATAGTATGTAGTATATAGTAACAATGATTAACAATATAATATATATGTAGAATGACATATGCTATATTGTTGAATAGTTGCCTAACAACATATATATACCAAATAGGAGAGTTTTTTAAAAATTGAAGAAATTAGTGGTTGAAGCCATACATTTTAAAGTTACAACGAGTGTCACGTGGTCTCATCAGCCGTGAGAGGGTTAACTATTTCTTCTAAAGCAACAAATACTACGTTCATTTCTTAGTGCAGTTTGTAGTAATTTGTGAATTAGTTTCCCATGATGATGTGTAGAACATTTAGTTAGCATATTTGGTTGAGATTTGTAAAAAATATACAGGGTGATGCAAAATTCAGCTTTGTAGTACAGAAAGTTTAACTTGTTTTTCAAAATGTGAAGAAAGTGCATATATTAACGAATGCCCTGTATGTACTTCTGAATGGCACAGTAACCTATTCCTTCTTTTATCATTCGTTAACCATAGTATGGTGTGTCAAAGCCACATATAATGGAATCGAATCTGTTTTATTTTGAAAAAACTAAAAAAGAGAAACAAACGTTATAAGAGGAATTTTAATGTTTCTTCAAGGACAAAGGACCTGTAACGCAACCGTACAAAATGGATGGGATTGCCCTTCAATTTGAGCTTTATTTAGTCAAAATGTGTAAATAACTTTGGGAGATATGGCGAATAGTATGTAGTATATAGTAACAATGGATAAGAATATAATATATATGTAGAATGACATATGCTATATTGTTGAATAGTTGCCTAACAACATATATGTACCAAATAGGAGAGTTTTAAAAAAAAATTGAAGAAATTAGTGGTTGAAGCCATACATTTTCCAGTTACAACGAGTGTCACGTGGTCTCATCAGTCGTGAGAGGGTTAACTATTTCTTCTAAAGCAACAGGTACTACGTTCATTTTTTAGTGCAATTTGTAGTATTTTGTGCATTTATTTTCCCATGATGATGTGTAGAACATTTAGTTAGCATATTTGGTTGAGATTTGGAAAAAATATACAGGGTGATGCAAAATTCATCTTTGTAGTACAAAAAGTATAAATTGGTTTTCAAAATGTGAAGAAAGTGCATATATTAACGAATGCCCTGTATGTACTTCTGAATGGCACAGTAACATATTCCTCTTTTATCATTCGTTAACCACAGTATGGTGTGTCAAAGCCACATATAATGGAATCGAATATGTTTTATTTTGAAAAAACTGAAAAACAGAAACAAACGTTATAAGAGAAATTTTAACGTTTCTTCAAGGGCAAAGGACCCTTATCGCAACAGAAAAAAACGGAGAGGTTTCCTCTTCAATTTTAGCTTTATTTCGTCAAAATATGTAAATAAGTTTGGGAGATATGGCGAATAGTATGTAGTATATAGTAACAATGGATAACAATATAATATATATGTAGAATGACATATGCTATATTGTTGAATAGTTGCTTAACAACATATATATACCAAATAGGAGAGTTTTTTAAAAAAAATTGAAGAAATTAGTGGTTGAAGCCATATATTTTCCAGTTACAACGAGTGTCACGTGGTCTCATCAGCCGTGAGAGGGTTAACTATTTCTTCTAAAGAAACAGGTACTACGTTCATTTTTTAGTGCAATTTGTAGTAATTTGTGCATTTACTTTCCCATGATGATGTGTAGAACATTTAGTTAGCATATTTGGTTGAGATTTGGAAAAAATATACAGGGTGATGCAAAATTCAGCTTTGTAGTACAGAAAGTTTAACTTGGTTTTCAAAATGTTAAGAAAGTGCATATATTAACGAATGCCCTGTATGTACTTCTGAATGGCACAGTAACATATTCCTCTTTTATCATTCGTTAACCATAGTATGGTGTGTCAAAGCCACATATAATGGAATCGAATCTGTTTTATTTTGAAAAAACTAAAAAAGAGAAACAAACGTTATAAGAGGAATTTTAATGTTTCTTCAAAAACAAAGGACCTGTAACGCAAACGTACAAAATGGATGGGTTTGCCCTTCAATTTGAGCTTTATTTCGTCAAAATATGTAAATAACTTTGGGAGATATGGCGAGTAGTATGTAGTATATAGTAACAATGGATAACAATATAATATATATATAGAATGACATATGCTATAATGTTGAGTAGTTGCCTAACAACATATATACCAAATAAGAGAGTTTTTTACAAAAAATTGAAGAAATTAGTGGTTGAAGCCATATATTTTCCAGTTACAACGAGTGTCACGTGGTCTCATCAGCCGTGAGAGGGTTAACTATTTCTTCTAAAGAAACAGGTACTACGTTCATTTTTTAGTGCAATTTGTAGTAATTTGTGCATTTATTTTCCCATGATGATGTGTAGAACATTTAGTTAGCATATTTGGTTGAGATTTTGAAAAAATATACAGGGTGATGCAAAATTCAGCTTTGTAGTACAGAAAGTATAAATTGGTTTTCAAAATGTGAAGAAAGTGCATATATTAACGAATGCCCTGTATGTACTTCTGAATGGCACAGTAACATATTCCTCTTTTATCATTCGTTAACCACACTATGGTGTGTCAAAGCCACATATAATGGAATCGAATCTGTTTTATTTTGAAAAAACTAAAAAAGAGAAACAAAGGTTATAAGAGGAATTTTAACGTTTCTTCAAGGGCAAAGGACACTTATCGCAACAGGACAAAATGGAGAGGTTTCCGCTTCAATTTTAGCTTTATTTCGTCAAAATATGTAAAAACGTTTGGGAGATATGGCGAATAGTATGTAGTATATAGTAAGTATGATTAACAATATAATATATATGTAGAATGACATATGCTATATTGTTGAATGGTTGCCTAGCAACATATATATACTAAATAGGAAAGTTTTTAAAAAAATTGAAGAAATTAGTGGTTGAAGCCATACATTTTCCAGTTACAACGAGTGTCACGTGGTCTCATCAGCCGTGAGAGGGTTAACTATTTCTTCTAAAGCAACAGGTACTACGTTAATTTTTAATGCAGTTTGTAGTAATTTTTGCATTAGTTTCCCATGATGATGTGTAGAACATTTAGTTAGCATATTTGGTTTAGATTTGGAAAAAATATACAGGGTGATGCAAAATTCAGCTTTGTAGTACAGAAGGTATAAATTGGTTTTCAAAATGTGAAGAAAGTGCATATATTAACGAATGCCCTGTATGTACTTCTGAATGGCACAGTAACATATTCCTCTTTTATCATTCGTTAACCACAGTATGGTGTGTCAAAGCCACATATAATGGAATCGAATCTGTTTTATTTTGAAAAAACTAGAAAAGAGAAACAAACGTTATAAGAGGAATTTTAACGTTTCTAAAAGGGCAAGGGACCCTTATCGCAACAGGACAAAGTGGAGGGGTTTCGTCTTCAATTTTAGCTTTATTTCGTCAAAATATGTAAATAGTTTAAGAGATAAGGCGAATAGTATGTAGTATATAGTAACAATGATTAATAATATAATATATATGTAGAATGACATATGCTATATTGTTGAATAGTTGCGTAACAACATATATATACCAAATAGGAAAGTTTTTTTAAAAATTGAAGAAATTAGTGGTTGAAGCCATACATTTTCCAGTTACAACGAGTGTCACGTGGTCTCATCAGCCGTGAGAGGGTTAACTATTTCTTCTAAAGCAACAAATACTACGTTCATTTCTTAGTGCAGTTTGTAGTAATTTGTGCATTAGTTTCCCATGATGATGTGTAGAACATTTAGTTAGCATATTTGGTTGAGATTTGTAAAAAATATACAGGGTGATGCAAAATTCAGCTTTGTAGTACAGAAAGTTTAACTTGGTTTTCAAAATGTGAAGAAAGTGCATATATTAACGAATGCCCTGTATGTACTTCTGAATGGCACAGTAACCTATTCCTTCTTTTATCATTCGTTAACCATAGTATGTTGTGTCAAAGCCACATATAATGGAATCGAATCTGTTTTATTTTGAAAAAACTAAAAAAGAGAAACAAACGTTATAAGAGGAATTTTAATGTTTCTTCAAGGACAAAGGACCTGTAACGCAACCGTACAAAATGGATGGGATTGCCCTTCAATTTGAGCTTTATTTAGTCAAAATGTGTAAATAACTTTGGGAGATATGGCGAATAGTATGTAGTATATAGTAACAATGGATAAGAATATAATATATATGTAGAATGACATATGCTATATTGTTGAATAGTTGCCTAACAACATATATGTACCAAATAGGAGAGTTTTAAAAAAAAATTGAAGAAATTAGTGGTTGAAGCCATACATTTTCCAGTTACAACGAGTGTCACGTGGTCTCATCAGTCGTGAGAGGGTTAACTATTTCTTCTAAAGCAACAGGTACTACGTTCATTTTTTAGTGCAATTTGTAGTATTTTGTGCATTTATTTTCCCATGATGATGTGTAGAACATTTAGTTAGCATATTTGGTTGAGATTTGGAAAAAATATACAGGGTGATGCAAAATTCATCTTTGTAGTACAAAAAGTATAAATTGGTTTTCAAAATGTGAAGAAAGTGCATATATTAACGAATGCCCTGTATGTACTTCTGAATGGCACAGTAACATATTCCTCTTTTATCATTCGTTAACCACAGTATGGTGTGTCAAAGCCACATATAATGGAATCGAATATGTTTTATTTTGAAAAAACTGAAAAACAGAAACAAACCTTATAAGAGAAATTTTAACGTTTCTTCAAGGGCAAAGGACCCTTATCGCAACAGAAAAAAACGGAGAGGTTTCCTCTTCAATTTTAGCTTTATTTCGTCAAAATATGTAAATAAGTTTGGGAGATATGGCGAATAGTATGTAGTATATAGTAACAATGGATAACAATATAATATATATGTAGAATGACATATGCTATATTGTTGAATAGTTGCTTAACAACATATATATACCAAATAGGAGAGTTTTTTAAAAAAAATTGAAGAAATTAGTGGTTGAAGCCATATATTTTCCAGTTACAACGAGTGTCACGTGGTCTCATCAGCCGTGAGAGGGTTAACTATTTCTTCTAAAGAAACAGGTACTACGTTCATTTTTTAGTGCAATTTGTAGTAATTTGTGCATTTACTTTCCCATGATGATGTGTAGAACATTTAGTTAGCATATTTGGTTGAGATTTGGAAAAAATATACAGGGTGATGCAAAATTCAGCTTTGTAGTACAGAAAGTTTAACTTGGTTTTCAAAATGTTAAGAAAGTGCATATATTAACGAATGCCCTGTATGTACTTCTGAATGGCACAGTAACATATTCCTCTTTTATCATTCGTTAACCATAGTATGGTGTGTCAAAGCCACATATAATGGAATCGAATCTGTTTTATTTTGAAAAAACTAAAAAAGAGAAACAAACGTTATAAGAGGAATTTTAATGTTTCTTCAAAAACAAAGGACCTGTAACGCAAACGTACAAAATGGATGGGTTTGCCCTTCAATTTGAGCTTTATTTCGTCAAAATATGTAAATAACTTTGGGAGATATGGCGAGTAGTATGTAGTATATAGTAACAATGGATAACAATATAATATATATATAGAATGACATATGCTATAATGTTGAGTAGTTGCCTAACAACATATATACCAAATAAGAGAGTTTTTTACAAAAAATTGAAGAAATTAGTGGTTGAAGCCATATATTTTCCAGTTACAACGAGTGTCACGTGGTCTCATCAGCCGTGAGAGGGTTAACTATTTCTTCTAAAGCAACAGGTACTACGTTAATTTTTAATGCAGTTTGTAGTAATTTTTGCATTAGTTTCCCATGATGATGTGTAGAACATTTAGTTAGCATATTTGGTTTAGATTTCGAAAAAATATACAGGGTGATGCAAAATTCAGCTTTGTAGTACAGAAGGTATAAATTGGTTTTCAAAATGTGAAGAAAGTGCATATATTAACGAATGCCCTGTATGTACTTCTGAATGGCACAGTAACATATTCCTCTTTTATCATTCGTTAACCACAGTATGGTGTGTCAAAGCCACATATAATGGAATCGAATCTGTTTTATTTTGAAAAAACTAGAAAAGAGAAACAAACGTTATAAGAGGAATTTTAACGTTTCTAAAAGGGCAAGGGACCCTTATCGCAACAGGACAAAGTGGAGGGGTTTCGTCTTCAATTTTAGCTTTATTTCGTCAAAATATGTAAATAGTTTAAGAGATAAGGCGAATAGTATGTAGTATATAGTAACAATGATTAATAATATAATATATATGTAGAATGACATATGCTATATTGTTGAATAGTTGCGTAACAACATATATATACCAAATAGGAAAGTTTTTTTAAAAATTGAAGAAATTAGTGGTTGAAGCCATACATTTTCCAGTTACAACGAGTGTCACGTGGTCTCATCAGCCGTGAGAGGGTTAACTATTTCTTCTAAAGCAACAAATACTACGTTCATTTCTTAGTGCAGTTTGTAGTAATTTGTGCATTAGTTTCCCATGATGATGTGTAGAACATTTAGTTAGCATATTTGGTTGAGATTTGTAAAAAATATACAGGGTGATGCCAAATTCAGCTTTGTAGTACAGAAAGTTTAACTTGGTTTTCAAAATGTGAAGAAAGTGCATATATTAACGAATGCCCTGTATGTACTTCTGAATGGCACAGTAACATATTCCTCTTTTATCATTCGTTAACCACAGTATGGTGTGTCAAAGCCACATATAATGGAATCGAATCTGTTTTATTTTGAAAAAACTAAAAAACAGAAACAAACGTTATAAGAGGAATTTTAATGTTTCTTCAAGGGCAAAGGACACTTATCGCAACAGGAAAAAACGGAGAGGTTTCCTTTTCAATTTTAGCTTTATTTCGTCAAAATATGTAAATAAGTTTGGGAGATATGGCGAACAGTATGTAGTATATAGTAACAATGATTAACAATATAATATATATGTAGAATGACATATGCTATATTGTTGAATAGTTGCCTAACAACATATATATACCAAATAGGAAAGTTTTTTAAAAATTGAAGAAATTAGTGGTTGAAGCCATACATTTTAAAGTTACAACGAGTGTCACGTGGTCTCATCAGCCGTGAGAGGGTTAACTATTTCTTCTAAAGCAACAAATACTACGTTCATTTCTTAGTGCAGTTTGTAGTAATTTGTGCATTAGTTTCCCATGATGATGTGTAGAACATTTAGTTAGCATATTTGGTTGAGATTTGTAAAAAATATACAGGGTGATGCAAAATTCAGCTTTGTAGTACAGAAAGTTTAACTTGGTTTTCAAAATGTGAAGAAAGTGCATATATTAACGAATGCCCTGTATGTACTTCTGAATGGCACAGTAACATATTCCTTCTTTTATCATTCGTTAACCATAGTATGGTGTGTCAAAGCCACATATAATGGAATCGAATCTGTTTTATTTTGAAAAAACTAAAAAAGAGAAACAAATGTTATAAGAGGAATTTTAATGTTTCTTCAAAAACAAAGGACCTGTAACGCAACCGTACAAAATGGATGGGTTTGCCCTTCAATTTGAGCTTTATTTCGTCAAAATATGTAAATAACTTTGGGAGATATGGCGAGTAGTATGTAGTATATAGTAACAATGGATAACAATATAATATATATATAAAATGACATATGCTATAATGTTGAGTAGTTGCCTAACAACATATATACCAAATAAGAGAGTTTTTTACAAAAAATTGAAGAAATTAGTGGTTGAAGCCATATATTTTCCAGTTACAACGAGTGTCACGTGGTCTCATCAGCCGTGAGAGGGTTAACTATTTCTTCTAAAGAAACAGGTACTACGTTCATTTTTTAGTGCAATCTGTAGTAATTTGTGCATTTATTTTCCAATGATGATGTGTAGAACATTTAGTTAGCATATTTGGTTGAGATTTGGAAAAAATATACAGGGTGATGCAAAATTCAGCTTTGTAGTACAGAAAGTATAAATTGGTTTTCAAAATGTGAAGAAAGTGCATATATTAACGAATGCCCTGTATGTACTTCTGAATGGCACAGTAACATATTCCTCTTTTATCATTCGTTAACCACAGTATGGTGTGTCAAAGCCACATATAATGGAATCGAATCTGTTTTATTTTAAAAAAACTAAAAAACAGAAACAAACGTTATAAGAGAAATTTTAACGTTTCTTCAAGGGCAAAGGACACTTATCGCAACAGGAAAAAACGGAGAGGTTTCCTCTTCAATTTTAGCTTTATTTCGTCAAAATATGTAAATAAGTTTGGGAGATATGGCGAATAGTATGTAGTATATAGTAACAATGATTAACAATATAATATATATGTAGAATGACATATGCTATATTGTTGAATAGTTGCCTAACAACATATATATACCAAATAGGAGAGTTTTTTAAAAATTGAAGAAATTAGTGGTTGAAGCCATACATTTTAAAGTTACAACGAGTGTCACGTGGTCTCATCAGCCGTGAGAGGGTTAACTATTTCTTCTAAAGCAACAAATACTACGTTCATTTCTTAGTGCAGTTTGTAGTAATTTGTGCATTAGTTTCCCATGATGATGTGTAGAACATTTAGTTAGCATATTTGGTTGAGATTTGTAAAAAATATACAGGGTGATGCAAAATTCAGCTTTGTAGTACAGAAAGTTTAACTTGTTTTTCAAAATGTGAAGAAAGTGCATATATTAACGAATGCCCTGTATGTACTTCTGAATGGCACAGTAACCTATTCCTTCTTTTATCATTCGTTAACCATAGTATGGTGTGTCAAAGCCACATATAATGGAATCGAATCTGTTTTATTTTGAAAAAACTAAAAAAGAGAAACAAACGTTATAAGAGGAATTTTAATGTTTCTTCAAGGACAAAGGACCTGTAACGCAACCGTACAAAATGGATGGGATTGCCCTTCAATTTGAGCTTTATTTAGTCAAAATGTGTAAATAACTTTGGGAGATATGGCGAATAGTATGTAGTATATAGTAACAATGGATAAGAATATAATATATATGTAGAATGACATATGCTATATTGTTGAATAGTTGCCTAACAACATATATGTACCAAATAGGAGAGTTTTAAAAAAAAATTGAAGAAATTAGTGGTTGAAGCCATACATTTTCCAGTTACAACGAGTGTCACGTGGTCTCATCAGTCGTGAGAGGGTTAACTATTTCTTCTAAAGCAACAGGTACTACGTTCATTTTTTAGTGCAATTTGTAGTATTTTGTGCATTTATTTTCCCATGATGATGTGTAGAACATTTAGTTAGCATATTTGGTTGAGATTTGGAAAAAATATACAGGGTGATGCAAAATTCATCTTTGTAGTACAAAAAGTATAAATTGGTTTTCAAAATGTGAAGAAAGTGCATATATTAACGAATGCCCTGTATGTACTTCTGAATGGCACAGTAACATATTCCTCTTTTATCATTCGTTAACCACAGTATGGTGTGTCAAAGCCACATATAATGGAATCGAATATGTTTTATTTTGAAAAAACTGAAAAACAGAAACAAACGTTATAAGAGAAATTTTAACGTTTCTTCAAGGGCAAAGGACCCTTATCGCAACAGAAAAAAACGGAGAGGTTTCCTCTTCAATTTTAGCTTTATTTCGTCAAAATATGTAAATAAGTTTGGGAGATATGGCGAATAGTATGTAGTATATAGTAACAATGGATAACAATATAATATATATGTAGAATGACATATGCTATATTGTTGAATAGTTGCTTAACAACATATATATACCAAATAGGAGAGTTTTTTAAAAAAAATTGAAGAAATTAGTGGTTGAAGCCATATATTTTCCAGTTACAACGAGTGTCACGTGGTCTCATCAGCCGTGAGAGGGTTAACTATTTCTTCTAAAGAAACAGGTACTACGTTCATTTTTTAGTGCAATTTGTAGTAATTTGTGCATTTACTTTCCCATGATGATGTGTAGAACATTTAGTTAGCATATTTGGTTGAGATTTGGAAAAAATATACAGGGTGATGCAAAATTCAGCTTTGTAGTACAGAAAGTTTAACTTGGTTTTCAAAATGTTAAGAAAGTGCATATATTAACGAATGCCCTGTATGTACTTCTGAATGGCACAGTAACATATTCCTCTTTTATCATTCGTTAACCATAGTATGGTGTGTCAAAGCCACATATAATGGAATCGAATCTGTTTTATTTTGAAAAAACTAAAAAAGAGAAACAAACGTTATAAGAGGAATTTTAATGTTTCTTCAAAAACAAAGGACCTGTAACGCAAACGTACAAAATGGATGGGTTTGCCCTTCAATTTGAGCTTTATTTCGTCAAAATATGTAAATAACTTAGGGAGATATGGCGAGTAGTATGTAGTATATAGTAACAATGGATAACAATATAATATATATATAGAATGACATATGCTATAATGTTGAGTAGTTGCCTAACAACATATATACCAAATAAGAGAGTTTTTTACAAAAAATTGAAGAAATTAGTGGTTGAAGCCATATATTTTCCAGTTACAACGAGTGTCACGTGGTCTCATCAGCCGTGAGAGGGTTAACTATTTCTTCTAAAGAAACAGGTACTACGTTCATTTTTTAGTGCAATTTGTAGTAATTTGTGCATTTATTTTCCCATGATGATGTGTAGAACATTTAGTTAGCATATTTGGTTGAGATTTTGAAAAAATATACAGGGTGATGCAAAATTCAGCTTTGTAGTACAGAAAGTATAAATTGGTTTTCAAAATGTGAAGAAAGTGCATATATTAACGAATGCCCTGTATGTACTTCTGAATGGCACAGTAACATATTCCTCTTTTATCATTCGTTAACCACACTATGGTGTGTCAAAGCCACATATAATGGAATCGAATCTGTTTTATTTTGAAAAAACTAAAAAAGAGAAACAAAGGTTATAAGAGGAATTTTAACGTTTCTTCAAGGGCAAAGGACACTTATCGCAACAGGACAAAATGGAGAGGTTTCCGCTTCAATTTTAGCTTTATTTCGTCAAAATATGTAAAAACGTTTGGGAGATATGGCGAATAGTATGTAGTATATAGTAAGTATGATTAACAATATAATATATATGTAGAATGACATATGCTATATTGTTGAATGGTTGCCTAGCAACATATATATACTAAATAGGAAAGTTTTTAAAAAAATTGAAGAAATTAGTGGTTGAAGCCATACATTTTCCAGTTACAACGAGTGTCACGTGGTCTCATCAGCCGTGAGAGGGTTAACTATTTCTTCTAAAGCAACAGGTACTACGTTAATTTTTAATGCAGTTTGTAGTAATTTTTGCATTAGTTTCCCATGATGATGTGTAGAACATTTAGTTAGCATATTTGGTTTAGATTTGGAAAAAATATACAG
This sequence comes from Thermobia domestica, assembly GCF_964235325.1. Classification (NCBI taxonomy): domain Eukaryota; kingdom Metazoa; phylum Arthropoda; class Insecta; order Zygentoma; family Lepismatidae; genus Thermobia; species Thermobia domestica. Next base: position 29,221 of record NW_027656431.1, read on the forward strand.
GGTGATGCAAAATTCAGCTTTGTAGTACAGAAGGTATAAATTGTTTTTCAAAATGTGAAGAAAGTGCATATATTAACGAATGCCCTGTATGTACTTCTGAATGGCACAGTAACATATTCCTCTTTTATCATTCGTTAACCACAGTATGGTGTGTCAAAGCCACATATAATGGAATCGAATCTGTTTTATTTTGAAAAAACTAGAAAAGAGAAACAAACGTTATAAGAGGAATTTTAACGTTTCTAAAAGGGCAAGGGACCCTTATCGCAACAGGACAAAGTGGAGGGGTTTCGTCTTCAATTTTAGCTTTATTTCGTCAAAATATGTAAATAGTTTAAGAGATAAGTCGAATAGTATGTAGTATATAGTAACAATGATTAATAATATAATATATATGTAGAATGACATATGCTATATTGTTGAATAGTTGCGTAACAACATATATATACCAAATAGGAAAGTTTTTTTAAAAATTGAAGAAATTAGTGGTTGAAGCCATACATTTTCCAGTTACAACGAGTGTCACGTGGTCTCATCAGCCGTGAGAGGGTTAACTATTTCTTCTAAAGCAACAAATACTACGTTCATTTCTTAGTGCAGTTTGTAGTAATTTGTGCATTAGTTTCCCATGATGATGTGTAGAACATTTAGTTAGCATATTTGGTTGAGATTTGTAAAAAATATACAGGGTGATGCAAAATTCAGCTTTGTAGTACAGAAAGTTTAACTTGGTTTTCAAAATGTGAAGAAAGTGCATATATTAACGAATGCCCTGTATGTACTTCTGAATGGCACAGTAACCTATTCCTTCTTTTATCATTCGTTAACCATAGTATGGTGTGTCAAAGCCACATATAATGGAATCGAATCTGTTTTATTTTGAAAAAACTAAAAAAGAGAAACAAACGTTATAAGAGGAATTTTAATGTTTCTTCAAGGACAAAGGACCTGTAACGCAACCGTACAAAATGGATGGGATTGCCCTTCAATTTGAGCTTTATTTAGTCAAAATGTGTAAATAACTTTGGGAGATATGGCGAATAGTATGTAGTATATAGTAACAATGGATAAGAATATAATATATATGTAGAATGACATATGCTATATTGTTGAATAGTTGCCTAACAACATATATGTACCAAATAGGAGAGTTTTAAAAAAAAATTGAAGAAATTAGTGGTTGAAGCCATACATTTTCCAGTTACAACGAGTGTCACGTGGTCTCATCAGTCGTGAGAGGGTTAACTATTTCTTCTAAAGCAACAGGTACTACGTTCATTTTTTAGTGCAATTTGTAGTATTTTGTGCATTTATTTTCCCATGATGATGTGTAGAACATTTAGTTAGCATATTTGGTTGAGATTTGGAAAAAATATACAGGGTGATGCAAAATTCATCTTTGTAGTACAAAAAGTATAAATTGTTTTTCAAAATGTGAAGAAAGTGCATATATTAACGAATGCCCTGTATGTACTTCTGAATGGCACAGTAACATATTCCTCTTTTATCATTCGTTAACCACAGTATGGTGTGTCAAAGCCACATATAATGGAATCGAATATGTTTTATTTTGAAAAAACTGAAAAACAGAAACAAACGTTATAAGAGAAATTTTAACGTTTCTTCAAGGGCAAAGGACCCTTATCGCAACAGAAAAAAACGGAGAGGTTTCCTCTTCAATTTTAGCTTTATTTCGTCAAAATATGTAAATAAGTTTGGGAGATATGGCGAATAGTATGTAGTATATAGTAACAATGGATAACAATATAATATATATGTAGAATGACATATGCTATATTGTTGAATAGTTGCTTAACAACATATATATACCAAATAGGAGAGTTTTTTAAAAAAAATTGAAGAAATTAGTGGTTGAAGCCATATATTTTCCAGTTACAACGAGTGTCACGTGGTCTCATCAGCCGTGAGAGGGTTAACTATTTCTTCTAAAGAAACAGGTACTACGTTCATTTTTTAGTGCAATTTGTAGTAATTTGTGCATTTACTTTCCCATGATGATGTGTAGAACATTTAGTTAGCATATTTGGTTGAGATTTGGAAAAAATATACAGGGTGATGCAAAATTCAGCTTTGTAGTACAGAAAGTTTAACTTGGTTTTCAAAATGTTAAGAAAGTGCATATATTAACGAATGCCCTGTATGTACTTCTGAATGGCACAGTAACATATTCCTCTTTTATCATTCGTTAACCATAGTATGGTGTGTCAAAGCCACATATAATGGAATCGAATCTGTTTTATTTTGAAAAAACTAAAAAAGAGAAACAAACGTTATAAGAGGAATTTTAATGTTTCTTCAAAAACAAAGGACCTGTAACGCAAACGTACAAAATGGATGGGTTTGCCCTTCAATTTGAGCTTTATTTCGTCAAAATATGTAAATAACTTGGGGAGATATGGCGAGTAGTATGTAGTATATAGTAACAATGGATAACAATATAATATATATATAGAATGACATATGCTATAATGTTGAGTAGTTGCCTAACAACATATATACCAAATAAGAGAGTTTTTTACAAAAAATTGAAGAAATTAGTGGTTGAAGCCATATATTTTCCAGTTACAACGAGTGTCACGTGGTCTCATCAGCCGTGAGAGGGTTAACTATTTCTTCTAAAGCAACAGGTACTACGTTAATTTTTAATGCAGTTTGTAGTAATTTTTGCATTAGTTTCCCATGATGATGTGTAGAACATTTAGTTAGCATATTTGGTTTAGATTTGGAAAAAATATACAGGGTGATGCAAAATTCAGCTTTGTAGTACAGAAGGTATAAATTGGTTTTCAAAATGTGAAGAAAGTGCATATATTAACGAATGCCCTGTATGTACTTCTGAATGGCACAGTAACATATTCCTCTTTTATCATTCGTTAACCACAGTATGGTGTGTCAAAGCCACATATAATGGAATCGAATCTGTTTTATTTTGAAAAAACTAGAAAAGAGAAACAAACGTTATAAGAGGAATTTTAACGTTTCTAAAAGGGCAAGGGACCCTTATCGCAACAGGACAAAGTGGAGGGGTTTCGTCTTCAATTTTAGCTTTATTTCGTCAAAATATGTAAATAGTTTAAGAGATAAGTCGAATAGTATGTAGTATATAGTAACAATGATTAATAATATAATATATATGTAGAATGACATATGCTATATTGTTGAATAGTTGCGTAACAACATATATATACCAAATAGGAAAGTTTTTTTAAAAATTGAAGAAATTAGTGGTTGAAGCCATACATTTTCCAGTTACAACGAGTGTCACGTGGTCTCATCAGCCGTGAGAGGGTTAACTATTTCTTCTAAAGCAACAAATACTACGTTCATTTCTTAGTGCAGTTTGTAGTAATTTGTGCATTAGTTTCCCATGATGATGTGTAGAACATTTAGTTAGCATATTTGGTTGAGATTTGTAAAAAATATACAGGGTGATGCAAAATTCAGCTTTGTAGTACAGAAAGTTTAACTTGGTTTTCAAAATGTGAAGAAAGTGCATATATTAACGAATGCCCTGTATGTACTTCTGAATGGCACAGTAACCTATTCCTTCTTTTATCATTCGTTAACCATAGTATGGTGTGTCAAAGCCACATATAATGGAATCGAATCTGTTTTATTTTGAAAAAACTAAAAAAGAGAAACAAACGTTATAAGAGGAATTTTAATGTTTCTTCAAGGACAAAGGACCTGTAACGCAACCGTACAAAATGGATGGGATTGCCCTTCAATTTGAGCTTTATTTAGTCAAAATGTGTAAATAACTTTGGGAGATATGGCGAATAGTATGTAGTATATAGTAACAATGGATAAGAATATAATATATATGTAGAATGACATATGCTATATTGTTGAATAGTTGCCTAACAACATATATGTACCAAATAGGAGAGTTTTAAAAAAAAATTGAAGAAATTAGTGGTTGAAGCCATACATTTTCCAGTTACAACGAGTGTCACGTGGTCTCATCAGTCGTGAGAGGGTTAACTATTTCTTCTAAAGCAACAGGTACTACGTTCATTTTTTAGTGCAATTTGTAGTATTTTGTGCATTTATTTTCCCATGATGATGTGTAGAACATTTAGTTAGCATATTTGGTTGAGATTTGGAAAAAATATACAGGGTGATGCAAAATTCATCTTTGTAGTACAAAAAGTATAAATTGTTTTTCAAAATGTGAAGAAAGTGCATATATTAACGAATGCCCTGTATGTACTTCTGAATGGCACAGTAACATATTCCTCTTTTATCATTCGTTAACCACAGTATGGTGTGTCAAAGCCACATATAATGGAATCGAATATGTTTTATTTTGAAAAAACTGAAAAACAGAAACAAACGTTATAAGAGAAATTTTAACGTTTCTTCAAGGGCAAAGGACCCTTATCGCAACAGAAAAAAACGGAGAGGTTTCCTCTTCAATTTTAGCTTTATTTCGTCAAAATATGTAAATAAGTTTGGGAGATATGGCGAATAGTATGTAGTATATAGTAACAATGGATAACAATATAATATATATGTAGAATGACATATGCTATATTGTTGAATAGTTGCTTAACAACATATATATACCAAATAGGAGAGTTTTTTAAAAAAAATTGAAGAAATTAGTGGTTGAAGCCATATATTTTCCAGTTACAACGAGTGTCACGTGGTCTCATCAGCCGTGAGAGGGTTAACTATTTCTTCTAAAGAAACAGGTACTACGTTCATTTTTTAGTGCAATTTGTAGTAATTTGTGCATTTACTTTCCCATGATGATGTGTAGAACATTTAGTTAGCATATTTGGTTGAGATTTGGAAAAAATATACAGGGTGATGCAAAATTCAGCTTTGTAGTACAGAAAGTTTAACTTGGTTTTCAAAATGTTAAGAAAGTGCATATATTAACGAATGCCCTGTATGTACTTCTGAATGGCACAGTAACATATTCCTCTTTTATCATTCGTTAACCATAGTATGGTGTGTCAAAGCCACATATAATGGAATCGAATCTGTTTTATTTTGAAAAAACTAAAAAAGAGAAACAAACGTTATAAGAGGAATTTTAATGTTTCTTCAAAAACAAAGGACCTGTAACGCAAACGTACAAAATGGATGGGTTTGCCCTTCAATTTGAGCTTTATTTCGTCAAAATATGTAAATAACTTTGGGAGATATGGCGAGTAGTATGTAGTATATAGTAACAATGGATAACAATATAATATATATATAGAATGACATATGCTATAATGTTGAGTAGTTGCCTAACAACATATATACCAAATAAGAGAGTTTTTTACAAAAAATTGAAGAAATTAGTGGTTGAAGCCATATATTTTCCAGTTACAACGAGTGTCACGTGGTCTCATCAGCCGTGAGAGGGTTAACTATTTCTTCTAAAGCAACAGGTACTACGTTAATTTTTAATGCAGTTTGTAGTAATTTTTGCATTAGTTTCCCATGATGATGTGTAGAACATTTAGTTAGCATATTTGGTTTAGATTTCGAAAAAATATACAGGGTGATGCAAAATTCAGCTTTGTAGTACAGAAGGTATAAATTGGTTTTCAAAATGTGAAGAAAGTGCATATATTAACGAATGCCCTGTATGTACTTCTGAATGGCACAGTAACATATTCCTCTTTTATCATTCGTTAACCACAGTATGGTGTGTCAAAGCCACATATAATGGAATCGAATCTGTTTTATTTTGAAAAAACTAGAAAAGAGAAACAAACGTTATAAGAGGAATTTTAACGTTTCTAAAAGGGCAAGGGACCCTTATCGCAACAGGACAAAGTGGAGGGGTTTCGTCTTCAATTTTAGCTTTATTTCGTCAAAATATGTAAATAGTTTAAGAGATAAGGCGAATAGTATGTAGTATATAGTAACAATGATTAATAATATAATATATATGTAGAATGACATATGCTATATTGTTGAATAGTTGCGTAACAACATATATATACCAAATAGGAAAGTTTTTTTAAAAATTGAAGAAATTAGTGGTTGAAGCCATACATTTTCCAGTTACAACGAGTGTCACGTGGTCTCATCAGCCGTGAGAGGGTTAACTATTTCTTCTAAAGCAACAAATACTACGTTCATTTCTTAGTGCAGTTTGTAGTAATTTGTGCATTAGTTTCCCATGATGATGTGTAGAACATTTAGTTAGCATATTTGGTTGAGATTTGTAAAAAATATACAGGGTGATGCCAAATTCAGCTTTGTAGTACAGAAAGTTTAACTTGGTTTTCAAAATGTGAAGAAAGTGCATATATTAACGAATGCCCTGTATGTACTTCTGAATGGCACAGTAACATATTCCTCTTTTATCATTCGTTAACCACAGTATGGTGTGTCAAAGCCACATATAATGGAATCGAATCTGTTTTATTTTGAAAAAACTAAAAAACAGAAACAAACGTTATAAGAGGAATTTTAATGTTTCTTCAAGGGCAAAGGACACTTATCGCAACAGGAAAAAACGGAGAGGTTTCCTTTTCAATTTTAGCTTTATTTCGTCAAAATATGTAAATAAGTTTGGGAGATATGGCGAACAGTATGTAGTATATAGTAACAATGATTAACAATATAATATATATGTAGAATGACATATGCTATATTGTTGAATAGTTGCCTAACAACATATATATACCAAATAGGAAAGTTTTTTAAAAATTGAAGAAATTAGTGGTTGAAGCCATACATTTTAAAGTTACAACGAGTGTCACGTGGTCTCATCAGCCGTGAGAGGGTTAACTATTTCTTCTAAAGCAACAAATACTACGTTCATTTCTTAGTGCAGTTTGTAGTAATTTGTGCATTAGTTTCCCATGATGATGTGTAGAACATTTAGTTAGCATATTTGGTTGAGATTTGTAAAAAATATACAGGGTGATGCAAAATTCAGCTTTGTAGTACAGAAAGTTTAACTTGGTTTTCAAAATGTGAAGAAAGTGCATATATTAACGAATGCCCTGTATGTACTTCTGAATGGCACAGTAACATATTCCTTCTTTTATCATTCGTTAACCATAGTATGGTGTGTCAAAGCCACATATAATGGAATCGAATCTGTTTTATTTTGAAAAAACTAAAAAAGAGAAACAAACGTTATAAGAGGAATTTTAATGTTTCTTCAAAAACAAAGGACCTGTAACGCAACCGTACAAAATGGATGGGTTTGCCCTTCAATTTGAGCTTTATTTCGTCAAAATATGTAAATAACTTTGGGAGATATGGCGAGTAGTATGTAGTATATAGTAACAATGGATAACAATATAATATATATATAGAATGACATATGCTATAATGTTGAGTAGTTGCCTAACAACATATATACCAAATAAGAGAGTTTTTTACAAAAAATTGAAGAAATTAGTGGTTGAAGCCATATATTTTCCAGTTACAACGAGTGTCACGTGGTCTCATCAGCCGTGAGAGGGTTAACTATTTCTTCTAAAGAAACAGGTACTACGTTCATTTTTTAGTGCAATTTGTAGTAATTTGTGCATTTATTTTCCCATGATGATGTGTAGAACATTTAGTTAGCATATTTGGTTGAGATTTTGAAAAAATATACAGGGTGATGCAAAATTCAGCTTTGTAGTACAGAAAGTATAAATTGGTTTTCAAAATGTGAAGAAAGTGCATATATTAACGAATGCCCTGTATGTACTTCTGAATGGCACAGTAACATATTCCTCTTTTATCATTCGTTAACCACACTATGGTGTGTCAAAGCCACATATAATGGAATCGAATCTGTTTTATTTTGAAAAAACTAAAAAAGAGAAACAAAGGTTATAAGAGGAATTTTAACGTTTCTTCAAGGGCAAAGGACACTTATCGCAACAGGACAAAATGGAGAGGTTTCCGCTTCAATTTTAGCTTTATTTCGTCAAAATATGTAAAAACGTTTGGGAGATATGGCGAATAGTATGTAGTATATAGTAAGTATGATTAACAATATAATATATATGTAGAATGACATATGCTATATTGTTGAATGGTTGCCTAGCAACATATATATACTAAATAGGAAAGTTTTTAAAAAAATTGAAGAAATTAGTGGTTGAAGCCATACATTTTCCAGTTACAACGAGTGTCACGTGGTCTCATCAGCCGTGAGAGGGTTAACTATTTCTTCTAAAGCAACAGGTACTACGTTAATTTTTAATGCAGTTTGTAGTAATTTTTGCATTAGTTTCCCATGATGATGTGTAGAACATTTAGTTAGCATATTTGGTTTAGATTTGGAAAAAATATACAGGGTGATGCAAAATTCAGCTTTGTAGTACAGAAGGTATAAATTGGTTTTCAAAATGTGAAGAAAGTGCATATATTAACGAATGCCCTGTATGTACTTCTGAATGGCACAGTAACATATTCCTCTTTTATCATTCGTTAACCACAGTATGGTGTGTCAAAGCCACATATAATGGAATCGAATCTGTTTTATTTTGAAAAAACTAGAAAAGAGAAACAAACGTTATAAGAGGAATTTTAACGTTTCTAAAAGGGCAAGGGACCCTTATCGCAACAGGACAAAGTGGAGGGGTTTCGTCTTCAATTTTAGCTTTATTTCGTCAAAATATGTAAATAGTTTAAGAGATAAGGCGAATAGTATGTAGTATATAGTAACAATGATTAATAATATAATATATATGTAGAATGACATATGCTATATTGTTGAATAGTTGCGTAACAACATATATATACCAAATAGGAAAGTTTTTTTTAAAAATTGAAGAAATTAGTGGTTGAAGCCATACATTTTCCAGTTACAACGAGTGTCACGTGGTCTCATCAGCCGTGAGAGGGTTAACTATTTCTTCTAAAGCAACAAATACTACGTTCATTTCTTAGTGCAGTTTGTAGTAATTTGTGCATTAGTTTCCCATGATGATGTGTAGAACATTTAGTTAGCATATTTGGTTGAGATTTGTAAAAAATATACAGGGTGATGCAAAATTCAGCTTTGTAGTACAGAAAGTTTAACTTGGTTTTCAAAATGTGAAGAAAGTGCATATATTAACGAATGCCCTGTATGTACTTCTGAATGGCACAGTAACATATTCCTCTTTTATCATTCGTTAACCACAGTATGGTGTGTCAAAGCCACATATAATGGAATCGAATCTGTTTTATTTTGAAAAAACTAAAAAACAGAAACAAACGTTATAAGAGGAATTTTAACGTTTCTTCAAGGGCAAAGGACACTTATCGCAACAGGAAAAAACGGAGAGGTTTCCTTTTCAATTTTAGCTTTATTTCGTCAAAATATGTAAATAAGTTTGGGAGATATGGCGAACAGTATGTAGTATATAGTAACAATGATTAACAATATAATATATATGTAGAATGACATATGCTATATTGTTGAATAGTTGCCTAACAACATATATATACCAAATAGGAAAGTTTTTTAAAAATTGAAGAAATTAGTGGTTGAAGCCATACATTTTAAAGTTACAACGAGTGTCACGTGGTCTCATCAGCCGTGAGAGGGTTAACTATTTCTTCTAAAGCAACAAATACTACGTTCATTTCTTAGTGCAGTTTGTAGTAATTTGTGCATTAGTTTCCCATGATGATGTGTAGAACATTTAGTTAGCATATTTGGTTGAGATTTGTAAAAAATATACAGGGTGATGCAAAATTCAGCTTTGTAGTACAGAAAGTTTAACTTGGTTTTCAAAATGTGAAGAAAGTGCATATATTAACGAATGCCCTGTATGTACTTCTGAATGGCACAGTAACATATTCCTTCTTTTATCATTCGTTAACCATAGTATGGTGTGTCAAAGCCACATATAATGGAATCGAATCTGTTTTATTTTGAAAAAACTAAAAAAGAGAAACAAACGTTTTAAGAGGAATTTTAATGTTTCTTCAAAAACAAAGGACCTGTAACGCAAACGTACAAAATGGATGGGTTTGCCCTTCAATTTGAGCTTTATTTCGTCAAAATATGTAAATAACTTTGGGAGATATGGCGAGTAGTATGTAGTATATAGTAACAATGGATAACAATATAATATATATATAGAATGACATATGCTATAATGTTGAGTAGTTGCCTAACAACATATATACCAAATAAGAGAGTTTTTTACAAAAAATTGAAGAAATTAGTGGTTGAAGCCATATATTTTAAAGTTACAACGAGTGTCACGTGGTCTCATCAGCCGTGAGAGGGTTAACTATTTCTTCTAAAGAAACAGGTACTACGTTCATTTTTTAGTGCAATTTGTAGTAATTTGTGCATTTATTTTCCCATGATGATGTGTAGAACATTTAGTTAGCATATTTGGTTGAGATTTTGAAAAAATATACAGGGTGATGCAAAATTCAGCTTTGTAGTACAGAAAGTATAAATTGGTTTTCAAAATGTGAAGAAAGTGCATATATTAACGAATGCCCTGTATGTACTTCTGAATGGCACAGTAACATATTCCTCTTTTATCATTCGTTAACCACACTATGGTGTGTCAAAGCCACATATAATGGAATCGAATCTGTTTTATTTTGAAAAAACTAAAAAAGAGAAACAAAGGTTATAAGAGGAATTTTAACGTTTCTTCAAGGGCAAAGGACACTTATCGCAACAGGACAAAATGGAGAGGTTTCCGCTTCAATTTTAGCTTTATTTCGTCAAAATATGTAAAAAAGTTTGGGAGATATGGCGAATAGTATGTAGTATATAGTAAGTATGATTAACAATATAATATATATGTAGAATGACATATGCTATATTGTTGAATGGTTGCCTAGCAACATATATATACTAAATAGGAAAGTTTTTAAAAAAATTGAAGAAATTAGTGGTTGAAGCCATATATTTTCCAGTTACAACGAGTGTCACGTGGTCTCATCAGCCGTGAGAGGGTTAACTATTTCTTCTAAAGAAACAGGTACTACGTTCATTTTTTAGTGCAATTTGTAGTAATTTGTGCATTTATTTTCCCATGATGATGTGTAGAACATTTAGTTAGCATATTTGGTTGAGATTTTGAAAAAATATACAGGGTGATGCAAAATTCAGCTTTGTAGTACAGAAAGTATAAATTGGTTTTCAAAATGTGAAGAAAGTGCATATATTAACGAATGCCCTGTATGTACTTCTGAATGGCACAGTAACCTATTCCTTCTTTTATCATTCGTTAACCATAGTATGGTGTGTCAAAGCCACATATAATGGAATCGAATCTGTTTTATTTTGAAAAAACTAAAAAAGAGAAACAAACGTTATAAGAGGAATTTTAATGTTTCTTCAAGGACAAAGGACCTGTAACGCAACCGTACAAAATGGATGGGATTGCCCTTCAATTTGAGCTTTATTTAGTCAAAATGTGTAAATAACTTTGGGAGATATGGCGAATAGTATGTAGTATATAGTAACAATGGATAAGAATATAATATATATGTAGAATGACATATGCTATATTGTTGAATAGTTGCCTAACAACATATATGTACCAAATAGGAGAGTTTTAAAAAAAAATTGAAGAAATTAGTGGTTGAAGCCATACATTTTCCAGTTACAACGAGTGTCACGTGGTCTCATCAGTCGTGAGAGGGTTAACTATTTCTTCTAAAGCAACAGGTACTACGTTCATTTTTTAGTGCAATTTGTAGTATTTTGTGCATTTATTTTCCCATCATGATGTGTAGAACATTTAGTTAGCATATTTGGTTGAGATTTGGAAAAAATATACAGGGTGATGCAAAATTCATCTTTGTAGTACAAAAAGTATAAATTGGTTTTCAAAATGTGAAGAAAGTGCATATATTAACGAATGCCCTGTATGTACTTCTGAATGGCACAGTAACATATTCCTCTTTTATCATTCGTTAACCACAGTATGGTGTGTCAAAGCCACATATAATGGAAGCGAATATGTTTTATTTTGAAAAAACTGAAAAACAGAAACAAACGTTATAAGAGAAATTTTAACGTTTCTTCAAGGGCAAAGGACCCTTATCGCAACAGAACAAAACGGAGAGGTTTCCTCTTCAATTTTAGCTTTATTTCGTCAAAATATGTAAATAAGTTTGGGAGATATGGCGAATAGTATGTAGTATATAGTAACAATGGATAACAATATAATATATATGTAGAATGACATATGCTATATTGTTGAATAGTTGCCTAACAACATATATATACCAAATAGGAGAGTTTTTTAAAAAAAATTGAAGAAATTAGTGGTTGAAGCCATATATTTTCCAGTTACAACGAGTGTCACGTGGTCTCATCAGCCGTGAGAGGGTTAACTATTTCTTCTAAAGAAACAGGTACTACGTTCATTTTTTAGTGCAATTTGTAGTAATTTGTGCATTTACTTTCCCATGATGATGTGTAGAACATTTAGTTAGCATATTTGGTTGAGATTTGGAAAAAATATACAGGGTGATGCAAAATTCAGCTTTGTAGTACAGAAAGTTTAACTTGGTTTTCAAAATGTTAAGAAAGTGCATATATTAACGAATGCCCTGTATGTACTTCTGAATGGCACAGTAACATATTCCTCTTTTATCATTCGTTAACCATAGTATGGTGTGTCAAAGCCACATATAATGGAATCGAATCTGTTTTATTTTGAAAAAACTAAAAAAGAGAAACAAACGTTATAAGAGGAATTTTAATGTTTCTTCAAAAACAAAGGGCCTGTAACGCAAACGTACAAAATGGATGGGTTTGCCCTTCAATTTGAGATTTATTTCGTCAAAATATGTAAATTACTTTGGGAGATATGGCGAGTAGTATGTAGTATATAGTAACAATGGATAACAATATAATATATATATAGAATGACATATGCTATAATGTTGAGTAGTTGCCTAACAACATATATACCAAATAAGAGAGTTTTTTACAAAAAATTGAAGAAATTAGTGGTTGAAGCCATATATTTTCCAGTTACAACGAGTGTCACGTGGTCTCATCAGTCGTGAGAGGGTTAACTATTTCTTCTAAAGAAACAGGTACTACGTTCATTTTTTAGTGCAATTTGTAGTAATTTGTGCATTTATTTTCCCATGATGATGTGTAGAACATTTAGTTAGGATATTTGGTTGAGATTTTGAAAAAATATACAGGGTGATGCAAAATTCAGCTTTGTAGTACAGAAAGTATAAATTGGTTTTCAAAATGTGAAGAAAGTGCATATATTAACGAATGCCCTGTATGTACTTCTGAATGGCACAGTAACATATTCCTCTTTTATCATTCGTTAACCACACTATGGTGTGTCAAAGCCACATATAATGGAATCGAATCTGTTTTATTTTGAAAAAACTAAAAAAGAGATACAAAGGTTATAAGAGGAATTTTAACGTTTCTTCAAGGGCAAAGGACACTTATCGCAACAGGACAAAATGGAGAGGTTTCCGCTTCAATTTTAGCTTTATTTCGTCAAAATATGTAAAAAAGTTTGGGAGATATGGCGAATAGTATGTAGTATATAGTAAGTATGATTAACAATATAATATATATGTAGAATGACATATGCTATATTGTTGAATGGTTGCCTAGCAACATATATATACTAAATAGGAAAGTTTTTAAAAAAATTGAAGAAATTAGTGGTTGAAGCCATACATTTTCCAGTTACAACGAGTGTCACGTGGTCTCATCAGCCGTGAGAGGGTTAACTATTTCTTCTAAAGCAACAGGTACTACGTTAATTTTTAATGCAGTTTGTAGTAATTTTTGCATTAGTTTCCCATGATGATGTGTAGAACATTTAGTTAGCATATTTGGTTTAGATTTGGAAAAAATATACAGGGTGATGCAAAATTCAGCTTTGTAGTACAGAAGGTATAAATTGGTTTTCAAAATGTGAAGAAAGTGCATATATTAACGAATGCCCTGTATGTACTTCTGAATGGCACAGTAACATATTCCTCTTTTATCATTCGTTAACCACAGTATGGTGTGTCAAAGCCACATATAATGGAATCGAATCTGTTTTATTTTGAAAAAACTAGAAAAGAGAAACAAACGTTATAAGAGGAAATTTAACGTTTCTAAAAGGGCAAGGGACCCTTATCGCAACAGGACAAAGTGGAGGGGTTTCGTCTTCAATTTTAGCTTTATTTCGTCAAAATATGTAAATAGTTTAAGAGATAAGGCGAATAGTATGTAGTATATAGTAACAATGATTAATAATATAATATATATGTAGAATGACATATGCTATATTGTTGAATAGTTGCGTAACAACATATATATACCAAATAGGAAAGTTTTTTTAAAAATTGAAGAAATTAGTGGTTGAAGCCATACATTTTCCAGTTACAACGAGTGTCACGTGGTCTCATCAGCCGTGAGAGGGTTAACTATTTCTTCTAAAGCAACAAATACTACGTTCATTTCTTAGTGCAGTTTGTAGTAATTTGTGCATTAGTTTCCCATGATGATGTGTAGAACATTTAGTTAGCATATTTGGTTGAGATTTGTAAAAAATATACAGGGTGATGCAAAATTCAGCTTTGTAGTACAGAAAGTTTAACTTGGTTTTCAAAATGTGAAGAAAGTGCATATATTAACGAATGCCCTGTATGTACTTCTGAATGGCACAGTAACATATTCCTCTTTTATGATTCGTTAACCACAGTATGGTGTGTCAAAGCCACATATAATGGAATCGAATCTGTTTTATTTTGAAAAAACTGAAAAACAGAAACAAACGTTATAAGAGGAATTTTAACGTTTCTTCAAGGGCAAAGGACACTTATCGCAACAGGAAAAAACGGAGAGGTTTCCTTTTCAATTTTAGCTTTATTTCGTCAAAATATGTAAATAAGTTTGGGAGATATGGCGAACAGTATGTAGTATATAGTAACAATGATTAACAATATAATATATATGTAGAATGACATATGCTATATTGTTGAATAGTTGCCTAACAACATATATATACCAAATAGGAAAGTTTTTTAAAAATTGAAGAAATTAGTGGTTGAAGCCATACATTTTAAAGTTACAACGAGTGTCACGTGGTCTCATCAGCCGTGAGAGGGTTAACTATTTCTTCTAAAGCAACAAATACTACGTTCATTTCTTAGTGCAGTTTGTAGTAATTTGTGCATTTACTTTCCCATGATGATGTGTAGAACATTTAGTTAGCATATTTGGTTGAGATTTGGAAAAAATATACAGGGTGATGCAAAATTCAGCTTTGTAGTACAGAAAGTTTAACTTGGTTTTCAAAATGTTAAGAAAGTGCATATATTAACGAATGCCCTGTATGTACTTCTGAATGGCACAGTAACATATTCCTCTTTTATCATTCGTTAACCATAGTATGGTGTGTCAAAGCCACATATAATGGAATCGAATCTGTTTTATTTTGAAAAAACTAAAAAAGAGAAACAAACGTTATAAGAGGAATTTTAATGTTTCTTCAAAAACAAAGGGCCTGTAACGCAAACGTACAAAATGGATGGGTTTGCCCTTCAATTTGAGATTTATTTCGTCAAAATATGTAAATTACTTTGGGAGATATGGCGAGTAGTATGTAGTATATAGTAACAATGGATAACAATATAATATATATATAGAATGACATATGCTATAATGTTGAGTAGTTGCCTAACAACATATATACCAAATAAGAGAGTTTTTTACAAAAAATTGAAGAAATTAGTGGTTGAAGCCATATATTTTCCAGTTACAACGAGTGTCACGTGGTCTCATCAGTCGTGAGAGGGTTAACTATTTCTTCTAAAGAAACAGGTACTACGTTCATTTTTTAGTGCAATTTGTAGTAATTTGTGCATTTATTTTCCCATGATGATGTGTAGAACATTTAGTTAGGATATTTGGTTGAGATTTTGAAAAAATATACAGGGTGATGCAAAATTCAGCTTTGTAGTACAGAAAGTATAAATTGGTTTTCAAAATGTGAAGAAAGTGCATATATTAACGAATGCCCTGTATGTACTTCTGAATGGCACAGTAACATATTCCTCTTTTATCATTCGTTAACCACACTATGGTGTGTCAAAGCCACATATAATGGAATCGAATCTGTTTTATTTTGAAAAAACTAAAAAAGAGATACAAAGGTTATAAGAGGAATTTTAACGTTTCTTCAAGGGCAAAGGACACTTATCGCAACAGGACAAAATGGAGAGGTTTCCGCTTCAATTTTAGCTTTATTTCGTCAAAATATGTAAAAAAGTTTGGGAGATATGGCGAATAGTATGTAGTATATAGTAAGTATGATTAACAATATAATATATATGTAGAATGACATATGCTATATTGTTGAATGGTTGCCTAGCAACATATATATACTAAATAGGAAAGTTTTTAAAAAAATTGAAGAAATTAGTGGTTGAAGCCATACATTTTCCAGTTACAACGAGTGTCACGTGGTCTCATCAGCCGTGAGAGGGTTAACTATTTCTTCTAAAGCAACAGGTACTACGTTAATTTTTAATGCAGTTTGTAGTAATTTTTGCATTAGTTTCCCATGATGATGTGTAGAACATTTAGTTAGCATATTTGGTTTAGATTTGGAAAAAATATACAGGGTGATGCAAAATTCAGCTTTGTAGTACAGAAGGTATAAATTGGTTTTCAAAATGTGAAGAAAGTGCATATATTAACGAATGCCCTGTATGTACTTCTGAATGGCACAGTAACATATTCCTCTTTTATCATTCGTTAACCACAGTATGGTGTGTCAAAGCCACATATAATGGAATCGAATCTGTTTTATTTTGAAAAAACTAGAAAAGAGAAACAAACGTTATAAGAGGAAATTTAACGTTTCTAAAAGGGCAAGGGACCCTTATCGCAACAGGACAAAGTGGAGGGGTTTCGTCTTCAATTTTAGCTTTATTTCGTCAAAATATGTAAATAGTTTAAGAGATAAGGCGAATAGTATGTAGTATATAGTAACAATGATTAATAATATAATATATATGTAGAATGACATATGCTATATTGTTGAATAGTTGCGTAACAACATATATATACCAAATAGGAAAGTTTTTTTAAAAATTGAAGAAATTAGTGGTTGAAGCCATACATTTTCCAGTTACAACGAGTGTCACGTGGTCTCATCAGCCGTGAGAGGGTTAACTATTTCTTCTAAAGCAACAAATACTACGTTCATTTCTTAGTGCAGTTTGTAGTAATTTGTGCATTAGTTTCCCATGATGATGTGTAGAACATTTAGTTAGCATATTTGGTTGAGATTTGTAAAAAATATACAGGGTGATGCAAAATTCAGCTTTGTAGTACAGAAAGTTTAACTTGGTTTTCAAAATGTGAAGAAAGTGCATATATTAACGAATGCCCTGTATGTACTTCTGAATGGCACAGTAACATATTCCTCTTTTATGATTCGTTAACCACAGTATGGTGTGTCAAAGCCACATATAATGGAATCGAATCTGTTTTATTTTGAAAAAACTGAAAAACAGAAACAAACGTTATAAGAGGAATTTTAACGTTTCTTCAAGGGCAAAGGACACTTATCGCAACAGGAAAAAACGGAGAGGTTTCCTTTTCAATTTTAGCTTTATTTCGTCAAAATATGTAAATAAGTTTGGGAGATATGGCGAACAGTATGTAGTATATAGTAACAATGATTAACAATATAATATATATGTAGAATGACATATGCTATATTGTTGAATAGTTGCCTAACAACATATATATACCAAATAGGAAAGTTTTTTAAAAATTGAAGAAATTAGTGGTTGAAGCCATACATTTTAAAGTTACAACGAGTGTCACGTGGTCTCATCAGCCGTGAGAGGGTTAACTATTTCTTCTAAAGCAACAAATACTACGTTCATTTCTTAGTGCAGTTTGTAGTAATTTGTGCATTAGTTTCCCATGATGATGTGTAGAACATTTAGTTAGCATATTTGGTTGAGATTTGTAAAAAAATATACAGGGTGATGCAAAATTCAGCTTTGTAGTACAGAAAGTTTAACTTGGTTTTCAAAATGTGAAGAAAGTGCATATATTAACGAATGCCCTGTATGTACTTCTGAATGGCACAGTAACATATTCCTTCTTTTATCATTCGTTAACCATAGTATGGTGTGTCAAAGCCACATATAATGGAATCGAATCTGTTTTATTTTGAAAAAAACTAAAAAAGAGAAACAAACGTTATAAGAGGAATTTTAATGTTTCTTCAAGGACAATGGACCTGTAACGCAACCGTACAAAATGGATGGGATTGCCCTTCAATTTGAGCTTTATTTCGTCAAAATGTGTAAATAACTTTGGGAGATATGGCGAATAGTATGTAGTATATAGTAACAATAGATAAGAATATAATATATATGTAGAATGACATATGCTATATTGTTGAATAGTTGCCTAACAACATATATGTACCAAATAGGAGAGTTTTAAAAAAAATTGAAGAAATTAGTGGTTGAAGCCATACATTTTCCAGTTACAACGAGTGTCACGTGGTCTCATCAGTCGTGAGAGGGTTAACTATTTCTTCTAAAGAAACAGGTACTACGTTCATTTTTTAGTGCAATTTGTAGTATTTTGTGCATTTATTTTCCAATGATGATGTGTAGAACATTTAGTTAGCATATTTGGTTGAGATTTGGAAAAAATATACAGGGTGATGCAAAATTCAGCTTTGTAGTACAGAAAGTATAAATTGGTTTTCAAAATGTGAAGAAAGTGCATATATTAACGAATGCCCTGTATGTACTTCTGAATGGCACAGTAACATATTCCTCTTTTATCATTCGTTAACCACAGTATGGTGTGTCAAAGCCACATATAATGGAATCGAATCTGTTTTATTTTGAAAAAACTAAAAAACAGAAACAAACGTTATAAGAGAAATTTTAACGTTTCTTCAAGGGCAAAGGAAACTTATCGCAACAGGACAAAACGGAGAGGTTTCCTCTTCAATTTTAGCTTTATTTCGTCAAAATATGTAAATAAGTTTGGGAGATATGGCGAATAGTATGTAGTATATAGTAACAATGATTAACAATATAATATATATGTAGAATGACATATGCTATATTGTTGAATAGTTGCCTAACAACATATATATACCAAATAGGAAAGTTTTTTAAAAATTGAAGAAATTAGTGGTTGAAGCCATACATTTTAAAGTTACAACGAGTGTCACGTGGTCTCATCAGCCGTGAGAGGGTTAACTATTTCTTCTAAAGCAACAAATACTACGTTCATTTCTTAGTGCAGTTTGTAGTAATTTGTGCATTAGTTTCCCATGATGATGTGTAGAACATTTAGTTAGCATATTTGGTTGAGATTTGTAAAAAATATACAGGGTGATGCAAAATTCAGCTTTGTAGTACAGAAATTTTAACTTGGTTTTCAAAATGTGAAGAAAGTGCATATAATAACGAATGCCCTGTATGTACTTCTGAATGGCACAGTAACATATTCCTTCTTTTATCATTCGTTAACCATAGTATGGTGTGTCAAAGCCACATATAATGAAATCGAATCTGTTTTATTTTGAAAAAACTAAAAAAGAGAAACAAACGTTATAAGAGGAATTTTAATGTTTCTTCAAGGACAAAGGACCTGTAACGCAACCGTACAAAATGGATGGGTTTGCCCTTCAATTTGAGCTTTATTTCGTCAAAATATGTAAATAACTTTGGGAGATATGGCGAGTAGTATGTAGTATATAGTAACAATGGATAAGAATATAATATATATGTAGAATGACATATGCTATATTGTTGAATAGTTGCCTAACAACATATATGTACCAAATAGGAGAGTTTTTTAAAAAAAATTGAAGAAATTAGTGGTTGAAGCCATACATTTTCCAGTTACAACGAGTGTCACGTGGTCTCATCAGCCGTGAGAGGGTTAACTATTTCTTCTAAAGAAACAGGTACTACGTTCATTTTTTAGTGCAATTTGTAGTAATTTGTGCATTTATTTTCCAATGATGATGTGTAGAACATTTAGTTAGCATATTTGGTTGAGATTTGGAAAAAATATACAGGGTGATGCAAAATTCAGCTTTGTAGTACAGAAAGTATAAATTGGTTTTCAAAATGTGAAGAAAGTGCATATATTAACGAATGCCCTGTATGTACTTCTGAATGGCACAGTAACATATTCCTCTTTTATCATTCGTTAACCACAGTATGGTGTGTCAAAGCCACATATAATGGAATCGAATCTGTTTTATTTTAAAAAAACTAAAAAACAGAAACAAACGTTATAAGAGAAATTTTAACGTTTCTTCAAGGGCAAAGGACACTTTTCGCAACAGGAAAAAACGGAGAGGTTTCCTCTTCAATTTTAGCTTTATTTCGTCAAAATATGTAAATAAGTTTGGGAGATATGGCGAATAGTATGTAGTATATAGTAACAATGATTAACAATATAATATATATGTAGAATGACATATGCTATATTGTTGAATAGTTGCCTAACAACATATATATACCAAATAGGAGAGTTTTTTAAAAATTGAAGAAATTAGTGGTTGAAGCCATACATTTTAAAGTTACAACGAGTGTCACGTGGTCTCATCAGCCGTGAGAGGGTTAACTATTTCTTCTAAAGCAACAAATACTACGTTCATTTCTTAGTGCAGTTTGTAGTAATTTGTGCATTAGTTTCCCATGCTGATGTGTAGAACATTTAGTTAGCATATTTGGTTGAGATTTGTAAAAAATATACAGGGTGATGCAAAATTCAGCTTTGTAGTACAGAAAGTTTAACTTGTTTTTCAAAATGTGAAGAAAGTGCATATATTAACGAATGCCCTGTATGTACTTCTGAATGGCACAGTAACCTATTCCTTCTTTTATCATTCGTTAACCATAGTATGGTGTGTCAAAGCCACATATAATGGAATCGAATCTGTTTTATTTTGAAAAAACTAAAAAAGAGAAACAAACGTTATAAGAGGAATTTTAATGTTTCTTCAAGGACAAAGGACCTGTAACGCAACCGTACAAAATGGATGGGATTGCCCTTCAATTTGAGCTTTATTTAGTCAAAATGTGTAAATAACTTTGGGAGATATGGCGAATAGTATGTAGTATATAGTAACAATGGATAAGAATATAATATATATGTAGAATGACATATGCTATATTGTTGAATAGTTGCCTAACAACATATATGTACCAAATAGGAGAGTTTTGAAAAAAAAATTGAAGAAATTAGTGGTTGAAGCCATACATTTTCCAGTTACAACGAGTGTCACGTGGTCTCATCAGTCGTGAGAGGGTTAACTATTTCTTCTAAAGAAACAGGTACTACGTTCATTTTTTTAGTGCAATTTGTAGTATTTTGTGCATCTATTTTCCCATGATGATGTGTAGAACATTTAGTTAGCATATTTGGTTGAGATTTGGAAAAAATATACAGGGTGATGCAAAATTCAGCTTTGTAGTACAGAAAGTTTAACTTGGTTTTCAAAATGTTAAGAAAGTGCATATATTAACGAATGCCCTGTATGTACTTCTGAATGGCACAGTAACATATTCCTCTTTTATCATTCGTTAACCATAGTATGGTGTGTCAAAGCCACATATAATGGAATCGAATCTGTTTTATTTTGAAAAAACTAAAAAAGAGAAACAAACGTTATAAGAGGAATTTTAATGTTTCTTCAAAAACAAAGGACCTGTAACGCAACCGTACAAAATGGATGGGTTCGCCCTTCAATTTGAGCTTTATTTCGTCAAAATATGTAAATAACTTTGGGAGATATGGCGAGTAGTATGTAGTATATAGTAACAATGGATAAGAATATAATATATATGTAGAATGACATATGCTATATTGTTGAATAGTTGCCTAACAACATATATGTACCAAATAGGAGAGTTTTTAAAAAAAAATTGAAGAAATTAGTGGTTGAAGCCATACATTTTCCAGTTACAACGAGTGTCACGTGGTCTCATCAGCCGTGAGAGGGTTAACTATTTCTTCTAAAGCAACAAATACTACGTTCATTTCTTAGTGCAGTTTGTAGTAATTTGTGCATTAGTTTCCCATGATGATGTGTAGAACATTTAGTTAGCATATTTGGTTGAGATTTGTAAAAAATATACAGGGTGATGCAAAATTCAGCTTTGTAGTACAGAAAGTTTAACTTGGTTTTCAAAATGTTAAGAAAGTGCATATATTAACGAATGCCCTGTATGTACTTCTGAATGGCACAGTAACATATTCCTCTTTTATCATTCGTTAACCATAGTATGGTGTGTCAAAGCCACATATAATGGAATCGAATCTGTTTTATTTTGAAAAAACTAAAAAAGAGAAACAAATGTTATAAGAGGAATTTTAATGTTTCTTCAAAAACAAAGGGCCTGTAACGCAAACGTACAAAATGGATGGGTTTGCCCTTCAATTTGAGCTTTATTTCGTCAAAATATGTAAATTACTTTGGGAGATATGGCGAGTAGTATGTAGTATATAGTAACAATGGATAACAATATAATATATATATAGAATGACATATGCTATAATGTTGAGTAGTTGCCTAACAACATATATACCAAATAAGAGAGTTTTTTACAAAAAATTGAAGAAATTAGTGGTTGAAGCCATATATTTTCCAGTTACAACGAGTGTCACGTGGTCTCATCAGCCGTGAGAGGGTTAACTATTTCTTCTAAAGAAACAGGTACTACGTTCATTTTTTAGTGCAATTTGTAGTAATTTGTGCATTTATTTTCCCATGATGATGTGTAGAACATTTAGTTAGGATATTTGGTTGAGATTTTGAAAAAATATACAGGGTGATGCAAAATTCAGCTTTGTAGTACAGAAAGTATAAATTGGTTTTCAAAATGTGAAGAAAGTGCATATATTAACGAATGCCCTGTATGTACTTCTGAATGGCACAGTAACATATTCCTCTTTTATCATTCGTTAACCACACTATGGTGTGTCAAAGCCACATATAATGGAATCGAATCTGTTTTATTTTGAAAAAACTAAAAAAGAGAAACAAAGGTTATAAGAGGAATTTTAACGTTTCTTCAAGGGCAAAGGACACTTATCGCAACAGGACAAAATGGAGAGGTTTCCGCTTCAATTTTAGCTTTATTTCGTCAAAATATGTAAAAAAGTTTGGGAGATATGGCGAATAGTATGTAGTATATAGTAAGTATAATTAACAATATAATATATATGTAGAATGACATATGCTATATTGTTGAATGGTTGCCTAGCAACATATATATACTAAATAGGAAAGTTTTTAAAAAAATTGAAGAAATTAGTGGTTGAAGCCATACATTTTCCAGTTACAACGAGTGTCACGTGGTCTCATCAGCCGTGAGAGGGTTAACTATTTCTTCTAAAGCAACAGGTACTACGTTAATTTTTAATGCAGTTTGTAGTAATTTTTGCATTAGTTTCCCATGATGATGTGTAGAACATTTAGTTAGCATATTTGGTTTAGATTTGGAAAAAATATACAGGGTGATGCAAAATTCAGCTTTGTAGTACAGAAGGTATAAATTGGTTTTCAAAATGTGAAGAAAGTGCATATATTAACGAATGCCCTGTATGTACTTCTGAATGGCACAGTAACATATTCCTCTTTTATCATTCGTTAACCACAGTATGGTGTGTCAAAGCCACATATAATGGAATCGAATCTGTTTTATTTTGAAAAAACTAGAAAAGAGAAACAAACGTTATAAGAGGAAATTTAACGTTTCTAAAAGGGCAAGGGACCCTTATCGCAACAGGACAAAGTGGAGGGGTTTCGTCTTCAATTTTAGCTTTATTTCGTCAAAATATGTAAATAGTTTAAGAGATAAGGCGAATAGTATGTAGTATATAGTAACAATGATTAATAATATAATATATATGTAGAATGACATATGCTATATTGTTGAATAGTTGCGTAACAACATATATATACCAAATAAGAAAGTTTTTTTAAAAATTGAAGAAATTAGTGGTTGAAGCCATACATTTTCCAGTTACAACGAGTGTCACGTGGTCTCATCAGCCGTGAGAGGGTTAACTATTTCTTCTAAAGCAACAAATACTACGTTCATTTCTTAGTGCAGTTTGTAGTAATTTGTGCATTAGTTTCCCATGATGATGTGTAGAACATTTAGTTAGCATATTTGGTTGAGATTTGTAAAAAATATACAGGGTGATGCAAAATTCAGCTTTGTAGTACAGAAAGTTTAACTTGGTTTTCAAAATGTGAAGAAAGTGCATATATTAACGAATGCCCTGTATGTACTTCTGAATGGCACAGTAACATATTCCTCTTTTATGATTCGTTAACCACAGTATGGTGTGTCAAAGCCACATATAATGGAATCGAATCTGTTTTATTTTGAAAAAACTGAAAAACAGAAACAAACGTTATAAGAGGAATTTTAACGTTTCTTCAAGGGCAAAGGACACTTATCGCAACAGGAAAAAACGGAGAGGTTTCCTTTTCAATTTTAGCTTTATTTCATCAAAATATGTAAATAAGTTTGGGAGATATGGCGAACAGTATGTAGTATATAGTAACAATGATTAACAATATAATATATATGTAGAATGACATATGCTATATTGTTGAATAGTTGCCTAACAACATATATATACCAAATAGGAAAGTTTTTTAAAAATTGAAGAAATTAGTGGTTGAAGCCATACATTTTAAAGTTACAACGAGTGTCACGTGGTCTCATCAGCCGTGAGAGGGTTAACTATTTCTTCTAAAGCAACAAATACTACGTTCATTTCTTAGTGCAGTTTGTAGTAATTTGTGCATTAGTTTCCCATGATGATGTGTAGAACATTTAGTTAGCATATTTGGTTGAGATTTGTAAAAAAATATACAGGGTGATGCAAAATTCAGCTTTGTAGTACAGAAAGTTTAACTTGGTTTTCAAAATGTGAAGAAAGTGCATATATTAACGAATGCCCTGTATGTACTTCTGAATGGCACAGTAACATATTCCTTCTTTTATCATTCGTTAACCATAGTATGGTGTGTCAAAGCCACATATAATGGAATCGAATCTGCTTTATTTTGAAAAAAACTAAAAAAGAGAAACAAACGTTATAAGAGGAATTTTAATGTTTCTTCAAGGACAATGGACCTGTAACGCAACCGTACAAAATGGATGGGATTGCCCTTCAATTTGAGCTTTATTTCGTCAAAATGTGTAAATAACTTTGGGAGATATGGCGAATAGTATGTAGTATATAGTAACAATAGATAAGAATATAATATATATGTAGAATGACATATGCTATATTGTTGAATAGTTGCCTAACAACATATATGTACCAAATAGGAGAGTTTTAAAAAAAAATTGAAGAAATTAGTGGTTGAAGCCATACATTTTCCAGTTACAACGAGTGTCACGTGGTCTCATCAGTCGTGAGAGGGTTAACTATTTCTTCTAAAGAAACAGGTACTACGTTCATTTTTTAGTGCAATTTGTAGTATTTTGTGCATTTATTTTCCAATGATGATGTGTAGAACATTTAGTTAGCATATTTGGTTGAGATTTGGAAAAAATATACAGGGTGATGCAAAATTCAGCTTTGTAGTACAGAAAGTATAAATTGGTTTTCAAAATGTGAAGAAAGTGCATATATTAACGAATGCCCTGTATGTACTTCTGAATGGCACAGTAACATATTCCTCTTTTATCATTCGTTAACCACAGTATGGTGTGTCAAAGCCACATATAATGGAATCGAATCTGTTTTATTTTGAAAAAACTAAAAAACAGAAACAAACGTTATAAGAGAAATTTTAACGTTTCTTCAAGGGCAAAGGAAACTTATCGCAACAGGACAAAACGGAGAGGTTTCCTCTTCAATTTTAGCTTTATTTCGTCAAAATATGTAAATAAGTTTGGGAGATATGGCGAATAGTATGTAGTATATAGTAACAATGATTAACAATATAATATATATGTAGAATGACATATGCTATATTGTTGAATAGTTGCCTAACAACATATATATACCAAATAGGAAAGTTTTTTATAAATTGAAGAAATTAGTGGTTGAAGCCATACATTTTAAAGTTACAACGAGTGTCACGT
The DNA here is from genome assembly GCF_964235325.1 of Thermobia domestica. Lineage (NCBI taxonomy): Eukaryota > Metazoa > Arthropoda > Insecta > Zygentoma > Lepismatidae > Thermobia > Thermobia domestica. The sequence goes on from NW_027656431.1 coordinate 55,270, forward strand.
GGTCTCATCAGCCGTGAGAGGGTTAACTATTTCTTCTAAAGCAACAAATACTACGTTCATTTCTTAGTGCAGTTTGTAGTAATTTGTGCATTAGTTTCCCATGATGATGTGTAGAACATTTAGTTAGCATATTTGGTTGAGATTTGTAAAAAATATACAGGGTGATGCAAAATTCAGCTTTGTAGTACAGAAATTTTAACTTGGTTTTCAAAATGTGAAGAAAGTGCATATATTAACGAATGCCCTGTATGTACTTCTGAATGGCACAGTAACATATTCCTTCTTTTATCATTCGTTAACCATAGTATGGTGTGTCAAAGCCACATATAATGAAATCGAATCTGTTTTATTTTGAAAAAACTAAAAAAGAGAAACAAACGTTATAAGAGGAATTTTAATGTTTCTTCAAGGACAAAGGACCTGTAACGCAACCGTACAAAATGGATGGGTTTGCCCTTCAATTTGAGCTTTATTTCGTCAAAATATGTAAATAACTTTGGGAGATATGGCGAGTAGTATGTAGTATATAGTAACAATGGATAAGAATATAATATATATGTAGAATGACATATGCTATATTGTTGAATAGTTGCCTAACAACATATATGTACCAAATAGGAGAGTTTTTTAAAAAAAATTGAAGAAATTAGTGGTTGAAGCCATACATTTTCCAGTTACAACGAGTGTCACGTGGTCTCATCAGCCGTGAGAGGGTTAACTATTTCTTCTAAAGAAACAGGTACTACGTTCATATTTTAGTGCAATTTGTAGTAATTTGTGCATTTATTTTCCAATGATGATGTGTAGAACATTTATTTAGCATATTTGGTTGAGATTTGGAAAAAATATACAGGGTGATGCAAAATTCAGCTTTGTAGTACAGAAAGTATAAATTGGTTTTCAAAATGTGAAGAAAGTGCATATATTAACGAATGCCCTGTATGTACTTCTGAATGGCACAGTAACATATTCCTCTTTTATCATTCGTTAACAACACTATGGTGTGTCAAAGCCACATATAATGGAATCGAATCTGTTTTATTTTAAAAAAACTAAAAAACAGAAACAAACGTTATAAGAGAAATTTTAACGTTTCTTCAAGGGCAAAGGACACTTTTCGCAACAGGAAAAAACGGAGAGGTTTCCTCTTCAATTTTAGCTTTATTTCGTCAAAATATGTAAATAAGTTTGGGAGATATGGCGAATAGTATGTAGTATATAGTAACAATGATTAACAATATAATATATATGTAGAATGACATATGCTATATTGTTGAATAGTTGCCTAACAACATATATATACCAAATAGGAGAGTTTTTTAAAAATTGAAGAAATTAGTGGTTGAAGCCATACATTTTAAAGTTACAACGAGTGTCACGTGGTCTCATCAGCCGTGAGAGGGTTAACTATTTCTTCTAAAGCAACAAATACTACGTTCATTTCTTAGTGCAGTTTGTAGTAATTTGTGCATTAGTTTCCCATGCTGATGTGTAGAACATTTAGTTAGCATATTTGGTTGAGATTTGTAAAAAATATACAGGGTGATGCAAAATTCAGCTTTGTAGTACAGAAAGTTTAACTTGTTCTTCAAAATGTGAAGAAAGTGCATATATTAACGAATGCCCTGTATGTACTTCTGAATGGCACAGTAACCTATTCCTTCTTTTATCATTCGTTAACCATAGTATGGTGTGTCAAAGCCACATATAATGGAATCGAATCTGTTTTATTTTGAAAAAACTAAAAAAGAGAAACAAACGTTATAAGAGGAATTTTAATGTTTCTTCAAGGACAAAGGACCTGTAACGCAACCGTACAAAATGGATGGGATTGCCCTTCAATTTGAGCTTTATTTAGTCAAAATGTGTAAATAACTTTGGGAGATATGGCGAATAGTATGTAGTATATAGTAACAATGGATAAGAATATAATATATATGTAGAATGACATATGCTATATTGTTGAATAGTTGCCTAACAACATATATGTACCAAATAGGAGAGTTTTGAAAAAAAAATTGAAGAAATTAGTGGTTGAAGCCATACATTTTCCAGTTACAACGAGTGTCACGTGGTCTCATCAGTCGTGAGAGGGTTAACTATTTCTTCTAAAGAAACAGGTACTACGTTCATTTTTTAGTGCAATTTGTAGTATTTTGTGCATTTATTTTCCCATGATGATGTGTAGAACATTTAGTTAGCATATTTGGTTGAGATTTGGAAAAAATATACAGGGTGATGCAAAATTCAGCTTTGTAGTACAGAAAGTTTAACTTGGTTTTCAAAATGTTAAGAAAGTGCATATATTAACGAATGCCCTGTATGTACTTCTGAATGGCACAGTAACATATTCCTCTTTTATCATTCGTTAACCATAGTATGGTGTGTCAAAGCCACATATAATGGAATCGAATCTGTTTTATTTTGAAAAAACTAAAAAAGAGAAACAAACGTTATAAGAGGAATTTTAATGTTTCTTCAAAAACAAAGGACCTGTAACGCAACCGTACAAAATGGATGGGTTTGCCCTTCAATTTGAGCTTTATTTCGTCAAAATATGTAAATAACTTTGGGAGATATGGCGAGTAGTATGTAGTATATAGTAACAATGGATAAGAATATAATATATATGTAGAATGACATATGCTATATTGTTGAATAGTTGCCTAACAACATATATGTACCAAATAGGAGAGTTTTTAAAAAAAAATTGAAGAAATTAGTGGTTGAAGCCATACATTTTCCAGTTACAACGAGTGTCACGTGGTCTCATCAGCCGTGAGAGGGTTAACTATTTCTTCTAAAGCAACAAATACTACGTTCATTTCTTAGTGCAGTTTGTAGTAATTTGTGCATTAGTTTCCCATGATGATGTGTAGAACATTTAGTTAGCATATTTGGTTGAGATTTGTAAAAAATATACAGGGTGATGCAAAATTCAGCTTTGTAGTACAGAAAGTTTAACTTGGTTTTCAAAATGTTAAGAAAGTGCATATATTAACGAATGCCCTGTATGTACTTCTGAATGGCACAGTAACATATTCCTCTTTTATCATTCGTTAACCATAGTATGGTGTGTCAAAGCCACATATAATGGAATCGAATCTGTTTTATTTTGAAAAAACTAAAAAAGAGAAACAAACGTTATAAGAGGAATTTTAATGTTTCTTCAAAAACAAAGGGCCTGTAACGCAAACGTACAAAATGGATGGGTTTGCCCTTCAATTTGAGCTTTATTTCGTCAAAATATGTAAATTACTTTGGGAGATATGGCGAGTAGTATGTAGTATATAGTAACAATGGATAACAATATAATATATATATAGAATGACATATGCTATAATGTTGAGTAGTTGCCTAACAACATATATACCAAATAAGAGAGTTTTTTACAAAAAATTGAAGAAATTAGTGGTTGAAGCCATATATTTTCCAGTTACAACGAGTGTCACGTGGTCTCATCAGCCGTGAGAGGGTTAACTATTTCTTCTAAAGAAACAGGTACTACGTTCATTTTTTAGTGCAATTTGTAGTAATTTGTGCATTTATTTTCCCATGATGATGTGTAGAACATTTAGTTAGGATATTTGGTTGAGATTTTGAAAAAATATACAGGGTGATGCAAAATTCAGCTTTGTAGTACAGAAAGTATAAATTGGTTTTCAAAATGTGAAGAAAGTGCATATATTAACGAATGCCCTGTATGTACTTCTGAATGGCACAGTAACATATTCCTCTTTTATCATTCGTTAACCACACTATGGTGTGTCAAAGCCACATATAATGGAATCGAATCTGTTTTATTTTGAAAAAACTAAAAAAGAGAAACAAAGGTTATAAGAGGAATTTTAACGTTTCTTCAAGGGCAAAGGACACTTATCGCAACAGGACAAAATGGAGAGGTTTCCGCTTCAATTTTAGCTTTATTTCGTCAAAATATGTAAAAAAGTTTGGGAGATATGGCGAATAGTATGTAGTATATAGTAAGTATAATTAACAATATAATATATATGTAGAATGACATATGCTATATTGTTGAATGGTTGCCTAGCAACATATATATACTAAATAGGAAAGTTTTTAAAAAAATTGAAGAAATTAGTGGTTGAAGCCATACATTTTCCAGTTACAACGAGTGTCACGTGGTCTCATCAGCCGTGAGAGGGTTAACTATTTCTTCTAAAGCAACAGGTACTACGTTAATTTTTAATGCAGTTTGTAGTAATTTTTGCATTAGTTTCCCATGATGATGTGTAGAACATTTAGTTAGCATATTTGGTTTAGATTTGGAAAAAATATACAGGGTGATGCAAAATTCAGCTTTGTAGTACAGAAGGTATAAATTGGTTTTCAAAATGTGAAGAAAGTGCATATATTAACGAATGCCCTGTATGTACTTCTGAATGGCACAGTAACATATTCCTCTTTTATCATTCGTTAACCACAGTATGGTGTGTCAAAGCCACATATAATGGAATCGAATCTGTTTTATTTTGAAAAAACTAGAAAAGAGAAACAAACGTTATAAGAGGAAATTTAACGTTTCTAAAAGGGCAAGGGACCCTTATCGCAACAGGACAAAGTGGAGGGGTTTCGTCTTCAATTTTAGCTTTATTTCGTCAAAATATGTAAATAGTTTAAGAGATAAGGCGAATAGTATGTAGTATATAGTAACAATGATTAATAATATAATATATATGTAGAATGACATATGCTATATTGTTGAATAGTTGCGTAACAACATATATATACCAAATAAGAAAGTTTTTTTAAAAATTGAAGAAATTAGTGGTTGAAGCCATACATTTTCCAGTTACAACGAGTGTCACGTGGTCTCATCAGCCGTGAGAGGGTTAACTATTTCTTCTAAAGCAACAAATACTACGTTCATTTCTTAGTGCAGTTTGTAGTAATTTGTGCATTAGTTTCCCATGATGATGTGTAGAACATTTAGTTAGCATATTTGGTTGAGATTTGTAAAAAATATACAGGGTGATGCAAAATTCAGCTTTGTAGTACAGAAAGTTTAACTTGGTTTTCAAAATGTGAAGAAAGTGCATATATTAACGAATGCCCTGTATGTACTTCTGAATGGCACAGTAACATATTCCTCTTTTATGATTCGTTAACCACAGTATGGTGTGTCAAAGCCACATATAATGGAATCGAATCTGTTTTATTTTGAAAAAACTGAAAAACAGAAACAAACGTTATAAGAGGAATTTTAACGTTTCTTCAAGGGCAAAGGACACTTATCGCAACAGGAAAAAACGGAGAGGTTTCCTTTTCAATTTTAGCTTTATTTCATCAAAATATGTAAATAAGTTTGGGAGATATGGCGAACAGTATGTAGTATATAGTAACAATGATTAACAATATAATATATATGTAGAATGACATATGCTATATTGTTGAATAGTTGCCTAACAACATATATATACCAAATAGGAAAGTTTTTTAAAAATTGAAGAAATTAGTGGTTGAAGCCATACATTTTAAAGTTACAACGAGTGTCACGTGGTCTCATCAGCCGTGAGAGGGTTAACTATTTCTTCTAAAGCAACAAATACTACGTTCATTTCTTAGTGCAGTTTGTAGTAATTTGTGCATTAGTTTCCCATGATGATGTGTAGAACATTTAGTTAGCATATTTGGTTGAGATTTGTAAAAAAATATACAGGGTGATGCAAAATTCAGCTTTGTAGTACAGAAAGTTTAACTTGGTTTTCAAAATGTGAAGAAAGTGCATATATTAACGAATGCCCTGTATGTACTTCTGAATGGCACAGTAACATATTCCTTCTTTTATCATTCGTTAACCATAGTATGGTGTGTCAAAGCCACATATAATGGAATCGAATCTGTTTTATTTTGAAAAAAACTAAAAAAGAGAAACAAAGGTTATAAGAGGAATTTTAATGTTTCTTCAAGGACAATGGACCTGTAACGCAACCGTACAAAATGGATGGGATTGCCCTTCAATTTGAGCTTTATTTCGTCAAAATGTGTAAATAACTTTGGGAGATATGGCGAATAGTATGTAGTATATAGTAACAATAGATAAGAATATAATATATATGTAGAATGACATATGCTATATTGTTGAATAGTTGCCTAACAACATATATGTACCAAATAGGAGAGTTTTAAAAAAAATTGAAGAAATTAGTGGTTGAAGCCATACATTTTCCAGTTACAACGAGTGTCACGTGGTCTCATCAGTCGTGAGAGGGTTAACTATTTCTTCTAAAGAAACAGGTACTACGTTCATTTTTTAGTGCAATTTGTAGTATTTTGTGCATTTATTTTCCAATGATGATGTGTAGAACATTTAGTTAGCATATTTGGTTGAGATTTGGAAAAAATATACAGGGTGATGCAAAATTCAGCTTTGTAGTACAGAAAGTATAAATTGGTTTTCAAAATGTGAAGAAAGTGCATATATTAACGAATGCCCTGTATGTACTTCTGAATGGCACAGTAACATATTCCTCTTTTATCATTCGTTAACCACAGTATGGTGTGTCAAAGCCACATATAATGGAATCGAATCTGTTTTATTTTGAAAAAACTAAAAAACAGAAACAAACGTTATAAGAGAAATTTTAACGTTTCTTCAAGGGCAAAGGAAACTTATCGCAACAGGACAAAACGGAGAGGTTTCCTCTTCAATTTTAGCTTTATTTCGTCAAAATATGTAAATAAGTTTGGGAGATATGGCGAATAGTATGTAGTATATAGTAACAGTGATTAACAATATAATATATATGTAGAATGACATATGCTATATTGTTGAATAGTTGCCTAACAACATATATATACCAAATAGGAAAGTTTTTTAAAAATTGAAGAAATTAGTGGTTGAAGCCATACATTTTAAAGTTACAACGAGTGTCACGTGGTCTCATCAGCCGTGAGAGGGTTAACTATTTCTTCTAAAGCAACAAATACTACGTTCATTTCTTAGTGCAGTTTGTAGTAATTTGTGCATTAGTTTCCCATGATGATGTGTAGAACATTTAGTTAGCATATTTGGTTGAGATTTGTAAAAAATATACAGGGTGATGCAAAATTCAGCTTTGTAGTACAGAAATTTTAACTTGGTTTTCAAAATGTGAAGAAAGTGCATATATTAACGAATGCCCTGTATGTACTTCTGAATGGCACAGTAACATATTCCTTCTTTTATCATTCGTTAACCATAGTATGGTGTGTCAAAGCCACATATAATGAAATCGAATCTGTTTTATTTTGAAAAAACTAAAAAAGAGAAACAAACGTTATAAGAGGAATTTTAATGTTTCTTCAAGGACAAAGGACCTGTAACGCAACCGTACAAAATGGATGGGTTTGCCCTTCAATTTGAGCTTTATTTCGTCAAAATATGTAAATAACTTTGGGAGATATGGCGAGTATTATGTAGTATATAGTAACAATGGATAAGAATATAATATATATGTAGAATGACATATGCTATATTGTTGAATAGTTGCCTAACAACATATATGTACCAAATAGGAGAGTTTTTTAAAAAAAAATTGAAGAAATTAGTGGTTGAAGCCATACATTTTCCAGTTACAACGAGTGTCACGTGGTCTCATCAGCCGTGAGAGGGTTAACTATTTCTTCTAAAGAAACAGGTACTACGTTCATTTTTTAGTGCAATTTGTAGTAATTTGTGCATTTATTTTCCAATGATGATGTGTAGAACATTTAGTTAGCATATTTGGTTGAGATTTGGAAAAAATATACAGGGTGATGCAAAATTCAGCTTTGTAGTACAGAAAGTATAAATTGGTTTTCAAAATGTGAAGAAAGTGCATATATTAACGAATGCCCTGTATGTACTTCTGAATGGCACAGTAACATATTCCTCTTTTATCATTCGTTAACCACAGTATGGTGTGTCAAAGCCACATATAATGGAATCGAATCTGTTTTATTTTAAAAAAACTAAAAAACAGAAGCAAACGTTATAAGAGAAATTTTAACGTTTCTTCAAGGGCAAAGGACACTTTTCGCAACAGGAAAAAACGGAGAGGTTTCCTCTTCAATTTTAGCTTTATTTCGTCAAAATATGTAAATAAGTTTGGGAGATATGGCGAATAGTATGTAGTATATAGTAACAATGATTAACAATATAATATATATGTAGAATGACATATGCTATATTGTTGAATAGTTGCCTAACAACATATATATACCAAATAGGAGAGTTTTTTAAAAATTGAAGAAATTAGTGGTTGAAGCCATACATTTTAAAGTTACAACGAGTGTCACGTGGTCTCATCAGCCGTGAGAGGGTTAACTATTTCTTCTAAAGCAACAAATACTACGTTCATTTCTTAGTGCAGTTTGTAGTAATTTGTGCATTAGTTTCCCATGATGATGTGTAGAACATTTAGTTAGCATATTTGGTTGAGATTTGTAAAAAATATACAGGGTGATGCAAAATTCAGCTTTGTAGTACAGAAAGTTTAACTTGTTTTTCAAAATGTGAAGAAAGTGCATATATTAACGAATGCCCTGTATGTACTTCTGAATGGCACAGTAACCTATTCCTTCTTTTATCATTCGTTAACCATAGTATGGTGTGTCAAAGCCACATATAATGGAATCGAATCTGTTTTATTTTGAAAAAACTAAAAAAGAGAAACAAACGTTATAAGAGGAATTTTAATGTTTCTTCAAGGACAAAGGACCTGTAACGCAACCGTACAAAATGGATGGGATTGCCCTTCAATTTGAGCTTTATTTAGTCAAAATGTGTAAATAACTTTGGGAGATATGGCGAATAGTATGTAGTATATAGTAACAATGGATAAGAATATAATATATATGTAGAATGACATATGCTATATTGTTGAATAGTTGCCTAACAACATATATGTACCAAATAGGAGAGTTTTGAAAAAAAAATTGAAGAAATTAGTGGTTGAAGCCATATATTTTCCAGTTACAACGAGTGTCACGTGGTCTCATCAGTCGTGAGAGGGTTAACTATTTCTTCTAAAGAAACAGGTACTACGTTCATTTTTTAGTGCAATTTGTAGTATTTTGTGCATTTATTTTCCCATGATGATGTGTAGAACATTTAGTTAGCATATTTGGTTGAGATTTGGAAAAAATATACAGGGTGATGCAAAATTCAGCTTTGTAGTACAGAAAGTTTAACTTGGTTTTCAAAATGTTAAGAAAGTGCATATATTAACGAATGCCCTGTATGTACTTCTGAATGGCACAGTAACATATTCCTCTTTTATCATTCGTTAACCATAGTATGGTGTGTCAAAGCCACATATAATGGAATCGAATCTGTTTTATTTTGAAAAAACTAAAAAAGAGAAACAAACGTTATAAGAGGAATTTTAATGTTTCTTCAAAAACAAAGGACCTGTAACGCAACCGTACAAAATGGATGGGTTTGCCCTTCAATTTGAGCTTTATTTCGTCAAAATATGTAAATAACTTTGGGAGATATGGCGAGTAGTATGTAGTATATAGTAACAATGGATAAGAATATAATATATATGTAGAATGACATATGCTATATTGTTGAATAGTTGCCTAACAACATATATGTACCAAATAGGAGAGTTTTTAAAAAAAAATTGAAGAAATTAGTGGTTGAAGCCATACATTTTCCAGTTACAACGAGTGTCACGTGGTCTCATCAGCCGTGAGAGGGTTAACTATTTCTTCTAAAGAAACAGGTACTACGTTCATTTTTTAGTGCAATTTGTAGTAATTTGTGCATTTATTTTCCAATGATGATGTGTAGAACATTTAGTTAGCATATTTGGTTGAGATTTGGAAAAAATATACAGGGTGATGCAAAATTCAGCTTTGTAGTACAGAAAGTATGAATTGGTTTTCAAAATGTGAAGAAAGTGCATATATTAACGAATGCCCTGTATGTACTTCTGAATGGCACAGTAACATATTCCTCTTTTATCATTCGTTAACCACAGTATGGTGTGTCAAAGCCACATATAATGGAATCGAATCTGTTTTATTTTAAAAAAACTAAAAAACAGAAACAAACGTTATAAGAGAAATTTTAACGTTTCTTCAAGGGCAAAGGACACTTATCGCAACAGGAAAAAACGGAGAGGTTTTCTCTTCAATTTTAGCTTTATTTCGTCAAAATATGTAAATAAGTTTGGGAGATATGGCGAATAGTATGTAGTATATAGTAACAATGATTAACAATATAATATATATGTAGAATGACATATGCTATATTGTTGAATAGTTGCCTAACAACATATATATACCAAATAGGAGAGTTTTTTAAAAATTGAAGAAATTAGTGGTTGAAGCCATACATTTTAAAGTTACAACGAGTGTCACGTGGTCTCATCAGCCGTGAGAGGGTTAACTATTTCTTCTAAAGCAACAAATACTACGTTCATTTCTTAGTGCAGTTTGTAGTAATTTGTGCATTAGTTTCCCATGATGATGTGTAGAACATTTAGTTAGCATATTTGGTTGAGATTTGTAAAAAAATATACAGGGTGATGCAAAATTCAGCTTTGTAGTACAGAAAGTTTAACTTGTTTTTCAAAATGTGAAGAAAGTGCATATATTAACGAATGCCCTGTATGTACTTCTGAATGGCACAGTAACCTATTCCTTCTTTTATCATTCGTTAACCATAGTATGGTGTGTCAAAGCCACATATAATGGAATCGAATCTGTTTTATTTTGAAAAAACTAAAAAAGAGAAACAAACGTTATAAGAGGAATTTTAATGTTTCTTCAAAAACAAAGGACCTGTAACGCAACCGTACAAAATGGATGGGATTGCCCTTCAATTTGAGCTTTATTTAGTCAAAATGTGTAAATAACTTTGGGAGATATGGCGAATAGTATGTAGTATATAGTAACAATGGATAAGAATATAATATATATGTAGAATGACATATGCTATATTGTTGAATAGTTGCCTAACAACATATATGTACCAAATAGGAGAGTTTTAAAAAAAAAATTGAAGAAATTAGTGGTTGAAGCCATACATTTTCCAGTTACAACGAGTGTCACGTGGTCTCATCAGTCGTGAGAGGGTTAACTATTTCTTCTAAAGCAACAGGTACTACGTTCATTTTTTAGTGCAATTTGTAGTATTTTGTGCATTTATTTTCCCATGATGATGTGTAGAACATTTAGTTAGCATATTTGGTTGAGATTTGGAAAAAATATACAGGGTGATGCAAAATTCATCTTTGTAGTACAAAAAGTATAAATTGGTTTTCAAAATGTGAAGAAAGTGCATATATTAACGAATGCCCTGTATGTACTTCTGAATGGCACAGTAACATATTCCTCTTTTATCATTCGTTAACCACAGTATGGTGTGTCAAAGCCACATATAATGGAATCGAATATGTTTTATTTTGAAAAAACTGAAAAACAGAAACAAACGTTATAAGAGAAATTTTAACGTTTCTTCAAGGGCAAAGGACCCTTATCGCAACAGAACAAAACGGAGAGGTTTCCTCTTCAATTTTAGCTTTATTTCGTCAAAATATGTAAATAAGTTTGGGAGATATGGCGAATAGTATGTAGTATATAGTAACAATGGATAACAATATAATATATATGTAGAATGACATATGCTATATTGTTGAATAGTTGCCTAACAACATATATATACCAAATAGGAGAGTTTTTTAAAAAAAATTGAAGAAATTAGTGGTTGAAGCCATATATTTTCCAGTTACAACGAGTGTCACGTGGGCTCATCAGCCGTGAGAGGGTTAACTATTTCTTCTAAAGAAACAGGTACTACGTTCATTTTTTAGTGCAATTTGTAGTAATTTGTGCATTTACTTTCCCATGATGATGTGTAGAACATTTAGTTAGCATATTTGGTTGAGATTTGGAAAAAATATACAGGGTGATGCAAAATTCAGCTTTGTAGTACAGAAAGTATAAATTGGTTTTCAAAATGTTAAGAAAGTGCATATATTAACGAATGCCCTGTATGTACTTCTGAATGGCACAGTAACATATTCCTCTTTTATCATTCGTTAACCATAGTATGGTGTGTCAAAGCCACATATAATGGAATCGAATCTGTTTTATTTTGAAAAAACTAAAAAAGAGAAACAAACGTTATAAGAGGAATTTTAATGTTTCTTCAAAAACAAAGGACCTGTAACGCAACCGTACAAAATGGATGGGTTTGCCCTTCAATTTGAGCTTTATTTCGTCAAAATATGTAAATAACTTTGGGAGATATGGCGAGTAGTATGTAGTATATAGTAACAATGGATAACAATATAATATATATGTAGAATGACATATGCTATATTGTTGAATAGTTGCCTAACAACATATATATACCAAATAAGAGAGTTTTTTACAAAAAATTGAAGAAATTAGTGGTTGAAGCCATATATTTTCCAGTTACAACGAGTGTCACGTGGTCTCATCAGCCGTGAGAGGGTTAACTATTTCTTCTAAAGAAACAGGTACTACGTTCATTTTTTAGTGCAGTTTGTAGTAATTTGTGCATTTATTTTCCCATGATGATGTGTAGAACATTTAGTTAGCATATTTGGTTGAGATTTTGAAAAAATATACAGGGTGATGCAAAATTCAGCTTTGTAGTACAGAAAGTATAAATTGGTTTTCAAAATGTGAAGAAAGTGCATATATTAACGAATGCCCTGTATGTACTTCTGAATGGCACAGTAACATATTCCTCTTTTATCATTCGTTAACAACACTATGGTGTGTCAAAGCCACATATAATGGAATCGAATCTGTTTTATTTTGAAAAAACTAAAAAAGAGAAACAAAGGTTATAAGAGGAATTTTAACGTTTCTTCAAGGGCAAAGGACACTTATCGCAACAGGACAAAATGGAGAGGTTTCCGCTTCAATTTTAGCTTTATTTCGTCAAAATATGTAAAAAAGTTTGGGAGATATGGCGAATAGTGTGTAGTATATAGTAAGTATGATTAACAATATAATATATATGTAGAATGACATATGCTATATTGTTGAATGGTTGCCTAGCAACATATATATACCAAATAGGAAAGTTTTTAAAAAAATTGAAGAAATTAGTGGTTGAAGCCATATATTTTCCAGTTACAACGAGTGTCACGTGGTCTCATCAGCCGTGAGAGGGTTAACTATTTCTTCTAAAGCAACAGGTACTACGTTAATTTTTAATGCAGTTTGTAGTAATTTGTGCATTAGTTTCCCATGATGATGTGTAGAACATTTAGTTAGCATATTTGGTTTAGATTTGGAAAAAATATACAGGGTGATGCAAAATTCAGCTTTGTAGTACAGAAGGTATAAATTGGTTTTCAAAATGTGAAGAAAGTGCATATATTAACGAATGCCCTGTATGTACTTCTGAATGGCACAGTAACATATTCCTCTTTTATCATTCGTTAACCACAGTATGGTGTGTCAAAGCCACATATAATGGAATCGAATCTGTTTTATTTTGAAAAAACTAAAAAAGAGAAACAAACGTTATAAGAGGAAATTTAACGTTTCTAAAAGGGCAAAGGACCCTTATCGCAACAGGACAAAGTGGAGGGGTTTCGTCTTCAATTTTAGCTTTATTTCGTCAAAATATGTAAATAGTTTAAGAGATAAGGCGAATAGTATGTAGTATATAGTAACAATGATTAATAATATAATATATATGTAGAATGACATATGCTATATTGTTGAATAGTTGCGTAACAACATATATATACCAAATAGGAAAGTTTTTTTAAAAATTGAAGAAATTAGTGGTTGAAGCCATACATTTTCCAGTTACAACGAGTGTCACGTGGTCTCATCAGCCGTGAGAGGGTTAACTATTTCTTCTAAAGCAACAAATACTACGTTCATTTCTTAGTGCAGTTTGTAGTAATTTGTGCATTAGTTTCCCATGATGATGTGTAGAACATTTAGTTAGCATATTTGGTTGAGATTTGTAAAAAATATACAGGGTGATGCAAAATTCAGCTTTGTAGTACAGAAAGTTTAACTTGGTTTTCAAAATGTAAAGAAAGTGCATATATTAACGAATGCCCTGTATGTACTTCTGAATGGCACAGTAACATATTCCTTCTTTTATCATTCGTTAACCATAGTATGGTGTGTCAAAGCCACATATAATGGAATCGAATCTGTTTTATTTTGAAAAAACTAAAAAAGAGAAACAAACGTTATAAGAGGAATTTTAATGTTTCTTCAAGGACAATGGACCTGTAGCGCAACCATACAAAATGGATGGGATTGCCCTTCAATTTGAGCTTTATTTCGTCAAAATGTGTAAATAACTTTGGGAGATATGGCGAATAGTATGTAGTATATAGTAACAATAGATAAGAATATAATATATATGTAGAATGACATATGCTATATTGTTGAATAGTTGCCTAACAACATATATGTACCAAATAGGAGAGTTTTAAAAAAAATTGAAGAAATTAGTGGTTGAAGCCATACATTTTCCAGTTACAACGAGTGTCACGTGGTCTCATCAGTCGTGAGAGGGTTAACTATTTCTTCTAAAGAAACAGGTACTACGTTCATTTTTTAGTGCAATTTGTAGTATTTTGTGCATTTATTTTCCAATGATGATGTGTAGAACATTTAGTTAGCATATTTGTTTGAGATTTGGAAAAAATATACAGGGTGATGCAAAATTCAGCTTTGTAGTACAGAAAGTTTAACTTGGTTTTCAAAATGTTAAGAAAGTGCATATATTAACGAATGCCCTGTATGTACTTCTGAATGGCACAGTAACATATTCCTCTTTTATCATTCGTTAACCATAGTATGGTGTGTCAAAGCCACATATAATGGAATCGAATCTGTTTTATTTTGAAAAAACTAAAAAAGAGAAACAAACGTTATAAGAGGAATTTTAATGTTTCTTCAAAAACAAAGGACCTGTAACGCAACCGTACAAAATGGATGGGTTTGCCCTTCAATTTGAGCTTTATTTCGTCAAAATATGTAAATAACTTTGGGAGATATGGCGAGTAGTATGTAGTATATAGTAACAATGGATAACAATATAATATATATATAGAATGACATATGCTATAATGTTGAATAGTTGCCTAACAACATATATACCAAATAAGAGAGTTTTTTACAAAAAATTGAAGAAATTAGTGGTTGAAGCCATATATTTTCCAGTTACAACGAGTGTCACGTGGTCTCATCAGCCGTGAGAGGGTTAACTATTTCTTCTAAAGAAACAGGTACTACGTTCATTTTTTAGTGCAATTTGTAGTAATTTGTGCATTTATTTTCCCATGATGATGTGTAGAACATTTAGTTAGCATATTTGGTTGAGATTTGGAAAAAATATACAGGGTGATGCAAAATTCAGCTTTGTAGTACAGAAAGTATAAATTGGTTTTCAAAATGTGAAGAAAGTGCATATATTAACGAATGCCCTGTATGTACTTCTGAATGGCACAGTAACATATTCCTCTTTTATCATTCGTTAACAACACTATGGTGTGTCAAAGCCACATATAATGGAATCGAATCTGTTTTATTTTGAAAAAACTAAAAAAGAGAAACAAAGGTTATAAGAGGAATTTTAACGTTTCTTCAAGGGCAAAGGACACTTATCGCAACAGGACAAAGTGGAGAGGTTTCCGCTTCAATTTTAGCTTTATTTCGTCAAAATATGTAAAAAAGTTTGGGAGATATGGCGAATAGTGTGTAGTATATAGTAAGTATGATTAACAATATAATATATATGTAGAATGACATATGCTATATTGTTGAATGGTTGCCTAGCAACATATATATACCAAATAGGAAAGTTTTTAAAAAAATTGAAGAAATTAGTGGTTGAAGCCATATATTTTCCAGTTACAACGAGTGTCACGTGGTCTCATCAGCCGTGAGAGGGTTAACTATTTCTTCTAAAGCAACAGGTACTACGTTAATTTTTAATGCAGTTTGTAGTAATTTGTGCATTAGTTTCCCATGATGATGTGTAGAACATTTAGTTAGCATATTTGGTTTAGATTTGGAAAAAATATACAGGGTGATGCAAAATTCAGCTTTGTAGTACAGAAGGTATAAATTGGTTTTCAAAATGTGAAGAAAGTGCATATATTAACGAATGCCCTGTATGTACTTCTGAATGGCACAGTAACATATTCCTCTTTTATCATTCGTTAACCACAGTATGGTGTGTCAAAGCCACATATAATGGAATCGAATCTGTTTTATTTTGAAAAAACTAAAAAAGAGAAACAAACGTTATAAGAGGAAATTTAACGTTTCTAAAAGGGCAAAGGACCCTTATCGCAACAGGACAAAGTGGAGGGGTTTCGTCTTCAATTTTAGCTTTATTTCGTCAAAATATGTAAATAGTTTAAGAGATAAGGCGAATAGTATGTAGTATATAGTAACAATGATTAATAATATAATATATATGTAGAATGACATATGCTATATTGTTGAATAGTTGCGTAACAACATATATATACCAAATAGGAAAGTTTTTTTAAAAATTGAAGAAATTAGTGGTTGAAGCCATACATTTTCCAGTTACAACGAGTGTCACGTGGTCTCATCAGCCGTGAGAGGGTTAACTATTTCTTCTAAAGCAACAAATACTACGTTCATTTCTTAGTGCAGTTTGTAGTAATTTGTGCATTAGTTTCCCATGATGATGTGTAGAACATTTAGTTAGCATATTTGGTTGAGATTTGTAAAAAATATACAGGGTGATGCAAAATTCAGCTTTGTAGTACAGAAAGTTTAACTTGGTTTTCAAAATGTAAAGAAAGTGCATATATTAACGAATGCCCTGTATGTACTTCTGAATGGCACAGTAACATATTCCTTCTTTTATCATTCGTTAACCATAGTATGGTGTGTCAAAGCCACATATAATGGAATCGAATCTGTTTTATTTTGAAAAAACTAAAAAAGAGAAACAAACGTTATAAGAGGAATTTTAATGTTTCTTCAAGGACAATGGACCTGTAGCGCAACCATACAAAATGGATGGATTGCCCTTCAATTTGAGCTTTATTTCGTCAAAATGTGTAAATAACTTTGGGAGATATGGCGAATAGTATGTAGTATATAGTAACAATAGATAAGAATATAATATATATGTAGAATGACATTTGCTATATTGTTGAATAGTTGCCTAACAACATATATGTACCAAATAGGAGAGTTTTAAAAAAAAATGAAGAAATTAGTGGTTGAAGCCATACATTTTCCAGTTACAACGAGTGTCACGTGGTCTCATCAGTCGTGAGAGGGTTAACTATTTCTTCTAAAGAAACAGGTACTACGTTCATTTTTTAGTGCAATTTGTAGTATTTTGTGCATTTATTTTCCAATGATGATGTGTAGAACATTTAGTTAGCATATTTGTTTGAGATTTGGAAAAAATATACAGGGTGATGCAAAATTCAGCTTTGTAGTACAGAAAGTTTAACTTGGTTTTCAAAATGTTAAGAAAGTGCATATATTAACGAATGCCCTGTATGTACTTCTGAATGGCACAGTAACATATTCCTCTTTTATCATTCGTTAACCATAGTATGGTGTGTCAAAGCCACATATAATGGAATCGAATCTGTTTTATTTTGAAAAAACTAAAAAAGAGAAACAAACGTTATAAGAGGAATTTTAATGTTTCTTCAAAAACAAAGGACCTGTAACGCAACCGTACAAAATGGATGGGTTTGCCCTTCAATTTGAGCTTTATTTCGTCAAAATATGTAAATAACTTTGGGAGATATGGCGAGTAGTATGTAGTATATAGTAACAATGGATAACAATATAATATATATATAGAATGACATATGCTATAATGTTGAATAGTTGCCTAACAACATATATACCAAATAAGGGAGTTTTTTACAAAAAATTGAAGAAATTAGTGGTTGAAGCCATATATTTTCCAGTTACAACGAGTGTCACGTGGTCTCATCAGCCGTGAGAGGGTTAACTATTTCTTCTAAAGAAACAGGTACTACGTTCATTTTTTAGTGCAATTTGTAGTAATTTGTGCATTTATTTTCCCATGATGATGTGTAGAACATTTAGTTAGCATATTTGGTTGAGATTTTGAAAAAATATACAGGGTGATGCAAAATTCAGCTTTGTAGTACAGAAAGTATAAATTGGTTTTCAAAATGTGAAGAAAGTGCATATATTAACGAATGCCCTGTATGTACTTCTGAATGGCACAGTAACATATTCCTCTTTTATCATTCGTTAACAACACTATGGTGTGTCAAAGCCACATATAATGGAATCGAATCTGTTTTATTTTGAAAAAACTAAAAAAGAGAAACAAAGGTTATAAGAGGAATTTTAACGTTTCTTCAAGGGCAAAGGACACTTATCGCAACAGGACAAAGTGGAGAGGTTTCCGCTTCAATTTTAGCTTTATTTCGTCAAAATATGTAAAAAAGTTTGGGAGATATGGCGAATAGTGTGTAGTATATAGTAAGTATGATTAACAATATAATATATATGTAGAATGACATATGCTATATTGTTGAATGGTTGCCTAGCAACATATATATACCAAATAGGAAAGTTTTTAAAAAAATTGAAGAAATTAGTGGTTGAAGCCATATATTTTCCAGTTACAACGAGTGTCACGTGGTCTCATCAGCCGTGAGAGGGTTAACTATTTCTTCTAAAGCAACAGGTACTACGTTAATTTTTAATGCAGTTTGTAGTAATTTGTGCATTAGTTTCCCATGATGATGTGTAGAACATTTAGTTAGCATATTTGGTTTAGATTTGGAAAAAATATACAGGGTGATGCAAAATTCAGCTTTGTAGTACAGAAGGTATAAATTGGTTTTCAAAATGTGAAGAAAGTGCATATATTAACGAATGCCCTGTATGTACTTCTGAATGGCACAGTAACATATTCCTCTTTTATCATTCGTTAACCACAGTATGGTGTGTCAAAGCCACATATAATGGAATCGAATCTGTTTTATTTTGAAAAAACTAAAAAAGAGAAACAAACGTTATAAGAGGAAATTTAACGTTTCTAAAAGGGCAAAGGACCCTTATCGCAACAGGACAAAGTGGAGGGGTTTCGTCTTCAATTTTAGCTTTATTTCGTCAAAATATGTAAATAGTTTAAGAGATAAGGCGAATAGTATGTAGTATATAGTAACAATGATTAATAATATAATATATATGTAGAATGACATATGCTATATTGTTGAATAGTTGCGTAACAACATATATATACCAAATAGGAAAGTTTTTTTAAAAATTGAAGAAATTAGTGGTTGAAGCCATACATTTTCCAGTTACAACGAGTGTCACGTGGTCTCATCAGCCGTGAGAGGGTTAACTATTTCTTCTAAAGCAACAAATACTACGTTCATTTCTTAGTGCAGTTTGTAGTAATTTGTGCATTAGTTTCCCATGATGATGTGTAGAACATTTAGTTAGCATATTTGGTTGAGATTTGTAAAAAATATACAGGGTGATGCAAAATTCAGCTTTGTAGTACAGAAAGTTTAACTTGGTTTTCAAAATGTAAAGAAAGTGCATGTATTAACGAATGCCCTGTATGTACTTCTGAATGGCACAGTAACATATTCCTTCTTTTATCATTCGTTAACCATAGTATGGTGTGTCAAAGCCACATATAATGGAATCGAATCTGTTTTATTTTGAAAAAACTAAAAAAGAGAAACAAACGTTATAAGAGGAATTTTAATGTTTCTTCAAGGACAATGGACCTGTAGCGCAACCATACAAAATGGATGGGATTGCCCTTCAATTTGAGCTTTATTTCGTCAAAATGTGTAAATAACTTTGGGAGATATGGCGAATAGTATGTAGTATATAGTAACAATAGATAAGAATATAATATATATGTAGAATGACATTTGCTATATTGTTGAATAGTTGCCTAACAACATATATGTACCAAATAGGAGAGTTTTAAAAAAAAATGAAGAAATTAGTGGTTGAAGCCATACATTTTCCAGTTACAACGAGTGTCACGTGGTCTCATCAGTCGTGAGAGGGTTAACTATTTCTTCTAAAGAAACAGGTACTACGTTCATTTTTTAGTGCAATTTGTAGTATTTTGTGCATTTATTTTCCAATGATGATGTGTAGAACATTTAGTTAGCATATTTGTTTGAGATTTGGAAAAAATATACAGGGTGATGCAAAATTCAGCTTTGTAGTACAGAAAGTTTAACTTGGTTTTCAAAATGTTAAGAAAGTGCATATATTAACGAATGCCCTGTATGTACTTCTGAATGGCACAGTAACATATTCCTCTTTTATCATTCGTTAACCATAGTATGGTGTGTCAAAGCCACATATAATGGAATCGAATCTGTTTTATTTTGAAAAAACTAAAAAAGAGAAACAAACGTTATAAGAGGAATTTTAATGTTTCTTCAAAAACAAAGGACCTGTAACGCAACCGTACAAAATGGATGGGTTTGCCCTTCAATTTGAGCTTTATTTCGTCAAAATATGTAAATAACTTTGGGAGATATGGCGAGTAGTATGTAGTATATAGTAACAATGGATAACAATATAATATATATATAGAATGACATATGCTATAATGTTGAATAGTTGCCTAACAACATATATACCAAATAAGAGAGTTTTTTACAAAAAATTGAAGAAATTAGTGGTTGAAGCCATATATTTTCCAGTTACAACGAGTGTCACGTGGTCTCATCAGCCGTGAGAGGGTTAACTATTTCTTCTAAAGAAACAGGTACTACGTTCATTTTTTAGTGCAATTTGTAGTAATTTGTGCATTTATTTTCCCATGATGATGTGTAGAACATTTAGTTAGCATATTTGGTTGAGATTTTGAAAAAATATACAGGGTGATGCAAAATTCAGCTTTGTAGTACAGAAAGTATAAATTGGTTTTCAAAATGTGAAGAAAGTGCATATATTAACGAATGCCCTGTATGTACTTCTGAATGGCACAGTAACATATTCCTCTTTTATCATTCGTTAACAACACTATGGTGTGTCAAAGCCACATATAATGGAATCGAATCTGTTTTATTTTGAAAAAACTAAAAAAGAGAAACAAAGGTTATAAGAGGAATTTTAACGTTTCTTCAAGGGCAAAGGACACTTATCGCAACAGGACAAAATGGAGAGGTTTCCGCTTCAATTTTAGCTTTATTTCGTCAAAATATGTAAAAAAGTTTGGGAGATATGGCGAATAGTATGTAGTATATAGTAAGTATGATTAACAACATAATATATATGTAGAATGACATATGCTATATTGTTGAATGGTTGCCTAGCAACATATATATACCAAATAGGAAAGTTTTTAAAAAAATTGAAGAAATTAGTGGTTGAAGCCATATATTTTCCAGTTACAACGAGTGTCACGTGGTCTCATCAGCCGTGAGAGGGTTAACTATTTCTTCTAAAGCAACAGGTACTACGTTAATTTTTAATGCAGTTTGTAGTAATTTGTGCATTAGTTTCCCATGATGATGTGTAGAACATTTAGTTAGCATATTTGGTTTAGATTTGGAAAAAATATACAGGGTGATGCAAAATTCAGCTTTGTAGTACAGAAGGTATAAATTGGTTTTCAAAATGTGAAGAAAGTGCATATATTAACGAATGCCCTGTATGTACTTCTGAATGGCACAGTAACATATTCCTCTTTTATCATTCGTTAACCACAGTATGGTGTGTCAAAGCCACATATAATGGAATCGAATCTGTTTTATTTTGAAAAAACTAAAAAAGAGAAACAAACGTTATAAGAGGAAATTTAACGTTTCTAAAAGGGCAAAGGACCCTTATCGCAACAGGACAAAGTGGAGGGGTTTCGTCTTCAATTTTAGCTTTATTTCGTCAAAATATGTAAATAGTTTAAGAGATAAGGCGAATAGTATGTAGTATATAGTAACAATGATTAATAATATAATATATATGTAGAATGACATATGCTATATTGTTGAATAGTTGCGTAACAACATATATATACCAAATAGGAAAGTTTTTTTAAAAATTGAAGAAATTAGTGGTTGAAGCCATACATTTTCCAGTTACAACGAGTGTCACGTGGTCTCATCAGCCGTGAGAGGGTTAACTATTTCTTCTAAAGCAACAAATACTACGTTCATTTCTTAGTGCAGTTTGTAGTAATTTGTGCATTAGTTTCCCATGATGATGTGTAGAACATTTAGTTAGCATATTTGGTTGAGATTTGTAAAAAATATACAGGGTGATGCAAAATTCAGCTTTGTAGTACAGAAAGTTTAACTTGGTTTTCAAAATGTAAAGAAAGTGCATGTATTAACGAATGCCCTGTATGTACTTCTGAATGGCACAGTAACATATTCCTTCTTTTATCATTCGTTAACCATAGTATGGTGTGTCAAAGCCACATATAATGGAATCGAATCTGTTTTATTTTGAAAAAACTAAAAAAGAGAAACAAACGTTATAAGAGGAATTTTAATGTTTCTTCAAGGACAATGGACCTGTAGCGCAACCATACAAAATGGATGGGATTGCCCTTCAATTTGAGCTTTATTTCGTCAAAATGTGTAAATAACTTTGGGAGATATGGCGAATAGTATGTAGTATATAGTAACAATAGATAAGAATATAATATATATGTAGAATGACATTTGCTATATTGTTGAATAGTTGCCTAACAACATATATGTACCAAATAGGAGAGTTTTAAAAAAAAATGAAGAAATTAGTGGTTGAAGCCATACATTTTCCAGTTACAACGAGTGTCACGTGGTCTCATCAGTCGTGAGAGGGTTAACTATTTCTTCTAAAGAAACAGGTACTACGTTCATTTTTTAGTGCAATTTGTAGTATTTTGTGCATTTATTTTCCAATGATGATGTGTAGAACATTTAGTTAGCATATTTGTTTGAGATTTGGAAAAAATATACAGGGTGATGCAAAATTCAGCTTTGTAGTACAGAAAGTTTAACTTGGTTTTCAAAATGTTAAGAAAGTGCATATATTAACGAATGCCCTGTATGTACTTCTGAATGGCACAGTAACATATTCCTCTTTTATCATTCGTTAACCATAGTATGGTGTGTCAAAGCCACATATAATGGAATCGAATCTGTTTTATTTTGAAAAAACTAAAAAAGAGAAACAAACGTTATAAGAGGAATTTTAATGTTTCTTCAAAAACAAAGGACCTGTAACGCAACCGTACAAAATGGATGGGTTTGCCCTTCAATTTGAGCTTTATTTCGTCAAAATATGTAAATAACTTTGGGAGATATGGCGAGTAGTATGTAGTATATAGTAACAATGGATAACAATATAATATATATATAGAATGACATATGCTATAATGTTGAATAGTTGCCTAACAACATATATACCAAATAAGAGAGTTTTTTACAAAAAATTGAAGAAATTAGTGGTTGAAGCCATATATTTTCCAGTTACAACGAGTGTCACGTGGTCTCATCAGCCGTGAGAGGGTTAACTATTTCTTCTAAAGAAACAGGTACTACGTTCATTTTTTAGTGCAATTTGTAGTAATTTGTGCATTTATTTTCCCATGATGATGTGTAGAACATTTAGTTAGCATATTTGGTTGAGATTTTGAAAAAATATACAGGGTGATGCAAAATTCAGCTTTGTAGTACAGAAAGTATAAATTGGTTTTCAAAATGTGAAGAAAGTGCATATATTAACGAATGCCCTGTATGTACTTCTGAATGGCACAGTAACATATTCCTCTTTTATCATTCGTTAACAACACTATGGTGTGTCAAAGCCACATATAATGGAATCGAATCTGTTTTATTTTGAAAAAACTAAAAAAGAGAAACAAAGGTTATAAGAGGAATTTTAACGTTTCTTCAAGGGCAAAGGACACTTATCGCAACAGGACAAAATGGAGAGGTTTCCGCTTCAATTTTAGCTTTATTTCGTCAAAATATGTAAAAAAGTTTGGGAGATATGGCGAATAGTATGTAGTATATAGTAAGTATGATTAACAACATAATATATATGTAGAATGACATATGCTATATTGTTGAATGGTTGCCTAGCAACATATATATACCAAATAGGAAAGTTTTTAAAAAAATTGAAGAAATTAGTGGTTGAAGCCATATATTTTCCAGTTACAACGAGTGTCACGTGGTCTCATCAGCCGTGAGAGGGTTAACTATTTCTTCTAAAGCAACAGGTACTACGTTAATTTTTAATGCAGTTTGTAGTAATTTGTGCATTAGTTTCCCATGATGATGTGTAGAACATTTAGTTAGCATATTTGGTTTAGATTTGGAAAAAATATACAGGGTGATGCAAAATTCAGCTTTGTAGTACAGAAGGTATAAATTGGTTTTCAAAATGTGAAGAAAGTGCATATATTAACGAATGCCCTGTATGTACTTCTGAATGGCACAGTAACATATTCCTCTTTTATCATTCGTTAACCACAGTATGGTGTGTCAAAGCCACATATAATGGAATCGAATCTGTTTTATTTTGAAAAAACTAAAAAAGAGAAACAAACGTTATAAGAGGAAATTTAACGTTTCTAAAAGGGCAAAGGACCCTTATCGCAACAGGACAAAGTGGAGGGGTTTCGTCTTCAATTTTAGCTTTATTTCGTCAAAATATGTAAATAGTTTAAGAGATAAGGCGAATAGTATGTAGTATATATTAACAATGATTAATAATATAATATATATGTAGAATGACATATGCTATATTGTTGAATAGTTGCGTAACAACATATATATACCAAATAGGAAAGTTTTTTTAAAAATTGAAGAAATTAGTGGTTGAAGCCATACATTTTCCAGTTACAACGAGTGTCACGTGGTCTCATCAGCCGTGAGAGGGTTAACTATTTCTTCTAAAGCAACAAATACTACGTTCATTTCTTAGTGCAGTTTGTAGTAATTTGTGCATTAGTTTCCCATGATGATGTGTAGAACATTTAGTTAGCATATTTGGTTGAGATTTGTAAAAAATATACAGGGTGATGCAAAATTCAGCTTTGTAGTACAGAAAGTTTAACTTGGTTTTCAAAATGTGAAGAAAGTGCATATATTAACGAATGCCCTGTATGTACTTCTGAATGGCACAGTAACATATTTTTTTTTTTATCATTCGTTAACCATAGTATGGTGTGTCAAAGCCACATATAATGGAATCGAATCTGTTTTATTTTGAAAAAACTAAAAAAGAGAAACAAACGTTATAAGAGGAATTTTAATGTTTCTTCAAGGACAAAAAACCTGTAACGCAACCGTACAAAATGGATGGGATTGCCCTTCAATTTGAGCTTTATTTCGTCAAAATATGTAAAAAAGTTTGGGAGATATGGCGAATAGTATGTAGTATATAGTAAGTATGATTAACAATATAATATATATGTAGAATGACATATGCTATATGGTTGAATGGTTGCCTAGCAACATATATATACCAAATAGGAAAGTTTTTAAAAAAATTGAAGAAATTAGTGGTTGAAGCCATATATTTTCCAGTTACAACGAGTGTCACGTGGTCTCATCAGCCGTGAGAGGGTCAACTATTTCTTCTAAAGCAACAGGTACTACGTTAATTTTTAATGCAGTTTGTAGTAATTTGTGCATTAGTTTCCCATGATGATGTGTAGAACATTTAGTTAGCATATTTGGTTTAGATTTGGAAAAAATATACAGGGTGATGCAAAATTCAGCTTTGTAGTACAGAAGGTATAAATTGGTTTTCAAAATGTGAAGAAAGTGCATATAATAACGAATGCCCTGTATGTACTTCTGAATGGCACAGTAACATATTCCTCTTTTATCATTCGTTAACCACAGTATGGTGTGTCAAAGCCACATATAATGGAATCGAATCTGTTTTATTTTGAAAAAACTAAAAAAGAGAAACAAACGTTATAAGAGGAATTTTAACGTTTCTAAAAGGGCAAGGGACCCTTATCGCAACAGGACAAAGTGGAGGGGTTTCCTCTTCAATTTTAGCTTTATTTCGTCGAAATATTAAATAGTTTAAGAGATAAGGCGAATAGTATGTAGTATATAGTAACAATGATTAATAATATAATATATATGTAGAATGACATATGCTATATTGTTGAATAGTTGCGTAACAACATATATATACCAAATAGGAAAGTTTTTTAAAAATTGAACAAATTAGTGGTTGAAGCCATACATTTTCCAGTTACAACGAGTGTCACGTGGTCTCATCAGCCGTGAGAGGGTTAACTATTTCTTCTAAAGCAACAAATACTACGTTCATTTCTTAGTGCAGTTTGTAGTAATTTGTGCATTAGTTTCCCATGATGATGTGTAGAACATTTAGTTAGCATATTTGGTTGAGATTTGTAAAAAATATACAGGGTGATGCAAAATTCAGCTTTGTAGTACAGAAAGTTTAACTTGGTTTTCAAAATGTGAAGAAAGTGCATATATTAACTAATGCCCTGTATGTACTTCTGAATGGCACAGTAACATATTCCTTCTTTTATCATTCGTTAACCATAGTATGGTGTGTCAAAGCCACATATAATGGAATCGAATCTGTTTTATTTTGAAAAAACTAAAAAAGAGAAACAAACGTTATAAGAGGAATTTTAATGTTTCTTCAAGGACAATGGACCTGTAACGCAACCGTACAAAATGGATGGGATTGCCCTTCAATTTGAGCTTTATTTCGTCAAAATGTGTAAATAACTTTGGGAGATATGGCGAATAGTATGTAGTATATAGTAACAATAGATAAGAATATAATATATATGTAGAATGACATATGCTATATTGTTGAATAGTTGCCTAACAACATATATGTACCAAATAGGAGAGTTTTAAAAAAAATTGAAGAAATTAGTGGTTGAAGCCATACATTTTCCAGTTACAACGAGTGTCACGTGGTCTCATCAGTCGTGAGAGGGTTAACTATTTCTTCTAAAGAAACAGGTACTACGTTCATTTTTTAGTGCAATTTGTAGTATTTTGTGCATTTATTTTCCCATGATGATGTGTAGAACATTTAGTTAGCATATTTGGTTGAGATTTGGAAAAAATATACAGGGTGATGCAAAATTCATCTTTGTAGTACAAAAAGTATAAATTGGTTTTCAAAATGTGAAGAAAGTGCATATATTAACGAATGCCCTGTATGTACTTCTGAATGGCACAGTAACATATTCCTCTTTTATCATTCGTTAACCACAGTATGGTGTGTCAAAGCCACATATAATGGAATCGAATCTGTTTTATTTTGAAAAAACTGAAAAACAGAAACAAACGTTATAAGAGAAATTTTAACGTTTCTTCAAGGGCAAAGGACACTTATCGCAACAGGACAAAACGGAGAGGTCTCCTCTTCAATTTTAGCTTTATTTCGTCAAAATATGTAAATAAGTTTGGGAGATATGGCGAATAGTATGTAGTATATAGTAACAATGGATAACAATATAATATATATGTAGAATGACATATGCTATATTGTTGAATAGTTGCCTAACAACATATATATACCAAATAGGAGAGTTTTTTTAAAAAAAACTGAAGAAATTAGTGGTTGAAGCCATATATTTTCCAGTTACAACGAGTGTCACGTGGTCTCATCAGCCGTGAGAGGGTTAACTATTTCTTCTAAAGAAACAGGTACTACGTTCATTTTTTAGTGCAATTTGTAGTAATTTGTGCATTTATTTTCCCACGATGATGTGTAGAACATTTAGTTAGCATATTTGTTTGAGATTTGGAAAAAATATACAGGGTGATGCAAAATTCAGTTTTGTAGTACAGAAAGTTTAACTTGGTTTTCAAAATGTTAAGAAAGTGCATATATTAACGAATGCCCTGTATGTACTTCTGAATGGCACAGTAACATATTCCTCTTTTATCATTCGTTAACCATAGTATGGTGTGTCAAAGCCACATATAATGGAATCGAATCTGTTTTATTTTGAAAAAACTAAAAAAGAGAAACAAACGTTATAAGAGGAATTTTAATGTTTCTTCAAAAACAAAGGACCTGTAACGCAACCGTACAAAATGGATGGGTTTGCCCTTCAATTTGAGCTTTATTTCGTCAAAATATGTAAATAACTTTGGGAGATATGGCGAGTAGTATGTAGTATATAGTAACAATGGATAACAATATAATATATATATAGAATGACATATGCTATAATGTTGAATAGTTGCCTAACAACATATATACCAAATAAGAGAGTTTTTTACAAAAAATTGAAGAAATTAGTGGTTGAAGCCATATATTTTCCAGTTACAACGAGTGTCACGTGGTCTCATCAGCCGTGAGAGGGTTAACTATTTCTTCTAAAGAAACAGGTACTACGTTCATTTTTTAGTGCAATTTGTAGTAATTTGTGCATTTATTTTCCCATGATGATGTGTAGAAGATTTAGTTAGCATATTTGGTTGAGATTTTGAAAAAATATACAGGGTGATGCAAAATTCAGCTTTGTAGTACAGAAAGTATAAATTGGTTTTCAAAATGTGAAGAAAGTGCATATATTAACGAATGCCCTGTATGTACTTCTGAATGGCACAGTAACATATTCCTCTTTTATCATTCGTTAACAACACTATGGTGTGTCAAAGCCACATATAATGGAATCGAATCTGTTTTATTTTGAAAAAACTAAAAAAGAGAAACAAAGGTTATAAGAGGAATTTTAACGTTTCTTCAAGGGCAAAGGACACTTATCGCAACAGGACAAAATGGAGAGGTTTCCGCTTCAATTTTAGCTTTATTTCGTCAAAATATGTAAAAAAGTTTGGGAGATATGGCGAATAGTATGTAGTATATAGTAAGTATGATTAACAATATAATATATATGTAGAATGACATATGCTATATTGTTGAATGGTTGCCTAGCAACATATATATACCAAATAGGAAAGTTTTTAAAAAAATTGAAGAAATTAGTGGTTGAAGCCATACATTTTCCAGTTACAACGAGTGTCACGTGGTCTCATCAGCCGTGAGAGGGTTAACTATTTCTTCTAAAGCAACAAATACTACGTTCATTTCTTAGTGCAGTTTGTAGTAATTTGTGCATTAGTTTCCCATGATGATGTGTAGAACATTTAGTTAGCATATTTGGTAGAGATTTGTAAAAAATATACAGGGTGATGCAAAATTCAGCTTTGTAGTACAGAAAGTTTAACTTGGTTTTCAAAATGTGAAGAAAGTGCATATATTAACGAATGCCCTGTATGTACTTCTGAATGGCACAGTAACATATTCCTTCTTTTATCATTCGTTAACCATAGTATGGTGTGTCAAAGCCACATATAATGGAATCGAATCTGTTTTATTTTGAAAAAACTAAAAAAGAGAAACAAACGTTATAAGAGGAATTTTAATGTTTCTTCAAGGACAAAGGACCTGTAACGCAACCGTACAAAATGGATGGGATTGCCCTTCAATTTGAGCTTTATTTCGTCAAAATATGTAAAAAAAGTTTGGGAGATATGGCGAATAGTATGTAGTATATAGTAAGTATGATTAACAATATAATATATATGTAGAATGACATATGCTATATGGTTGAATGGTTGCCTAGCAACATATATATACCAAATAGGAAAGTTTTTAAAAAAATTGAAGAAATTAGTGGTTGAAGCCATATATTTTCCAGTTACAACGAGTGTCACGTGGTCTCATCAGCCGTGAGAGGGTTAACTATTTCTTCTAAAGCAACAGGTACAACGTTAATTTTTAATGCAGTTTGTAGTAATTTGTGCATTAGTTTCCCATGATGATGTGTAGAACATTTAGTTAGCATATTTGGTTTAGATTTGGAAAAAATATACAGGGTGATGCAAAATTCAGCTTTGTAGTACAGAAGGTATAAATTGGTTTTCAAAATGTGAAGAAAGTGCATATAATAACGAATGCCCTGTATGTACTTCTGAATGGCACAGTAACATATTCCTCTTTTATCATTCGTTAACCACAGTATGGTGTGTCAAAGCCACATATAATGGAATCGAATCTGTTTTATTTTGAAAAAACTAAAAAACAGAAACAAACGTTATAAGAGAAATTTTAACGTTTCTTCAAGGGCAAAGGACACTTATCGCAACAGGACAAAACGGAGAGGTTTCCTCTTCAATTTTAGGTTTATTTCGTCAAAATATGTAAATAAGTTTGGGAGATATGGCGAATAGTATGTAGTATATAGTAACAATGATTAACAATATAATATATATGTAGAATGACATATGCTATATTGTTGAATAGTTGCCTAACAACATATATATACCAAATAGGAAAGTTTTTTAAAAATTGAAGAAATTAGTGGTTGAAGCCATACATTTTAAAGTTACAACGAGTGTCACGTGGTCTCATCAGCCGTGAGAGGGTTAACTATTTCTTCTAATGCAACAAATACTACGTTCATTTCTTAGTGCAGTTTGTAGTAATTTGTGCATTAGTTTCCCATGATGATGTGTAGAACATTTAGTTAGCATATTTGGTTGAGATTTGTAAAAAATATACAGGGTGATGCAAAATTCAGCTTTGTAGTACAGAAAGTTTAACTTGGTTTTCAAAATGTGAAGAAAGTGCATATATTAACGAATGCCCTGTATGTACTTCTGAATGGCACAGTAACATATTCCTTCTTTTATCATTCGTTAACCATAGTATGGTGTGTCAAAGCCACATATAATGGAATCGAATCTGTTTTATTTTGAAAAAACTAAAAAAGAGAAACAAACGTTATAAGAGGAATTTTAATGTTTCTTCAAGGACAAAGGACCTGTAACGCAACCGTACAAAATGGATGGGTTTGCCCTTCAATTTGAGCTTTATTTCGTCAAAATATGTAAATAACTTTGGGAGATATGGCGAGTAGTATGTAGTATATAGTAACAATGGATAAGAATATAATATATATGTAGAATGACATATGCTATATTGTTGAATAGTTGCCTAACAACATATATGTACCAAATAGGAGAGTTTTTAAAAAAAATTGAAGTAATTAGTGGTTGAAGCCATACATTTTCCAGTTACAACGAGTGTCACGTGGTCTCATCAGTCGTGAGAGGGTTAACTATTTCTTCTAAAGAAACAGGTACTACGTTCATTTTTTAGTGCAATTTGTAGTAATTTGTGCATTTATTTTCCAATGATGATGTGTAGAACATTTAGTTAGCATATTTGGTTGAGATTTGGAAAAAATATACAGGGTGATGCAAAATTCAGCTTTGTAGTACAGAAAGTATAAATTGGTTTTCAAAATGTGAAGAAAGTGCATAAATTAACGAATGCCCTGTATGTACTTCTGAATGGCACAGTAACATATTCCTCTTTTATCATTCGTTAACCACAGTATGGTGTGTCAAAGCCACATATAATGGAATCGAATCTGTTTTATTTTGAAAAAACTAAAAAACAGAAACAAATGTTATAAGAGAAATTTTAACGTTTCTTCAAGGGCAAAGGACAATTATCGCAACAGGACAAAACGGAGAGGTTTCCTCTTCAATTTTAGCTTTATTTCGTCAAAATATGTAAATAAGTTTGGGAGATATGGCGAATAGTATGTAGTATATAGTAACAATGATTAACAATATAATATATATGTAGAATGACATATGCTATATTGTTCAATAGTTGCCTAACAACATATATATACCAAATAGGAAAGTTTTTTAAAAATTGAAGAAATTAGTGGTTGAAGCCATACATTTTAAAATTACAACGAGTGTCACGTGGTCTCATCAGCCGTGAGAGGGTTAACTATTTCTTCTAAAGCAACAAATACTACGTTCATTTCTTAGTGCAGTTTGTAGTAATTTGTGCATTAGTTTCCCATGATGATGTGTAGAACATTTAGTTAGCATATTTGGTTGAGATTTGTAAAAAATATACAGGGTGATGCAAAATTCAGCTTTGTAGTACAGAAAGTTTAACTTGGTTTTCAAAATGTGAAGAAAGTGCATATATTAACGAATGCCCTGTATGTACTTCTGAATGGCACAGTAACATATTCCTTCTTTTATCATTCGTTAACCATAGTATGGTGTGTCAAAGCCACATATAATGGAATCGAATCTGTTTTATTTTGAAAAAACTAAAAAAGAGAAACAAACGTTATAAGAGGATCTTTAATGTTTCTTCAAGGACAAAGGACATGTAACGCAACCGTACAAAATGGATGGGATTGCCCTTCAATTTGAGCTTTATTTCGTCAAAATGTGTAAATAACTTTGGGAGATATGACGAATAGTATGTAGTATATAGTAACAATGGATAAGAATATAATATATATGTAGAATGACATATGCTATATTGTTGAATAGTTGCGTAACAACATATATATACCAAATAGGAAAGTTTTTTAAAAATTGAAGAAATTAGTGGTTGAAGCCATACATTTTCCAGTTACAACGAGTGTCACGTGGTCTCATCAGCCGTGAGAGGGTTAACTATTTCTTCTAAAGCAACAAATACTACGTTCATTTCTTAGTGCAGTTTGTAGTAATTTGTGCATTAGTTTCCCATGATGATGTGTAGAACATTTAGTTAGCATATTTGGTTGAGATTTGTAAAAAATATACAGGGTGATGCAAAATTCAGCTTTGTAGTACAGAAAGTTTAACTTGGTTTTCAAAATGTGAAGAAAGTGCATATATTAACTAATGCCCTGTATGTACTTCTGAATGGCACAATAACATATTCCTTCTTTTATCATTCGTTAACCATAGTATGGTGTGTCAAAGCCACATATAATGGAATCGAATCTGTTTTATTTTGAAAAAACTAAAAAAGAGAAACAAACGTTATAAGAGGAATTTTAATGTTTCTTCAAGGACAATGGACCTGTAACGCAACCGTACAAAATGGATGGGATTGCCGTTCAATTTGAGCTTTATTTAGTCAAAATGTGTAAATAACTTTGGGAGATATGGCGAATAGTATGTAGTATATAGTAACAATAGATAAGAATATAATATATATGTAGAATGACATATGCTATACTGTTGAATAGTTGCCTAACAACATATATGTACCAAATAGGAGAGTTTAAAAAAATTGAAGAAATTAGTGGTTGAAGCCATACATTTTCCAGTTACAACGAGTGTCACGTGGTCTCATCAGTCGTGAGAGGGTTAACTATTTCTTCTAAAGAAACAGGTACTACGTTCATTTTTTAGTGCAATTTGTAGTATTTTGTGCATTTATTTTCCCATGATGATGTGTAGAACATTTAGTTAGCATATTTGGTTGAGATTTGGAAAAAATATACAGGGTGATGCAAAATTCATCTTTGTAGTACAAAAAGTATAAATTGGTTTTCAAAATGTGAAGAAAGTGCATATATTAACGAATGCCCTGTATGTACTTCTGAATGGCACAGTAACATATTCCTCTTTTATCATTCGTTAACCACAGTATGGTGTGTCAAAGCCACATATAATGGAATCGAATCTGTTTTATTTTGAAAAAACTGAAAAACAGAAACAAACGTTATAAGAGAAATTTTAACGTTTCTTCAAGGGCAAAGGACCCTTATCGCAACAGGACAAAACGGAGAGGTTTCCTCTTCAATTTTAGCTTTATTTCGTCAAAAATATGTAAATAAGTTTGGGAGATATGGCGAATAGTATGTAGTATATAGTAACAATGGATAACAATATAATATATATGTAGAATGACATATGCTATATTGTTTGAATAGTTACCTAACAACATATATATACCAAATAGGAGAGTTTTTTAAAAAAACTGAAGAAATTAGTGGTTGAAGCATATATATTTTCCAGTTACAACGAGTGTCACGTGGTCTCATCAGCCGTGAGAGGGTTAACTATTTCTTCTAAAGAAACAGGTACTACGTTCATTTTTTAGTGCAATTTGTAGTAATTTGTGCATTTATTTTCCCATGATGATGTGTAGAACATTTAGTTAGCATATTTGTTTGAGATTTGGAAAAAATATACAGGGTGATGCAAAATTCAGCTTTGTAGTACAGAAAGTTTAACTTGGTTTTCAAAATGTTAAGAAAGTGCATATATTAACGAATGCCCTGTATGTACTTCTGAATGGCACAGTAACATATTCCTCTTTTATCATTCGTTAACCATAGTATGGTGTGTCAAAGCCACATATAATGGAATCGAATCTGTTTTATTTTGAAAAAACTAAAAAGAGAAACAAACGTTATAAGAGGAATTTTAATGTTTCTTCAAAAACAAAGGACCTGTAACGCAACCGTACAAAATGGATGGGTTTGCCCTTCAATTTGAGCTTTATTTCGTCAAAATATGTAAATAACTTTGGGAGATATGGCGAGTAGTATGTAGTATATAGTAACAATGGATAACAATATAATATATATATAGAATGACATATGCTATAATGTTGAATAGTTGCCTAACAACATATATACCAAATAAGAGAGTTTTTACAAAAAATTGAAGAAATTAGTGGTTGAAGCCATATATTTTCCAGTTACAACGAGTGTCACGTGGTCTCATCAGCCGTGAGAGGGTTAACTATTTCTTCTAAAGAAACAGGTACTACGTTCATTTTTTAGTGCAATTTGTAGTAATTTGTGCATTTGTTTTCCCATGATGATGTGTAGAACATTTAGTTAGCATATTTGGTTGAGATTTGGAAAAAATATACAGGGTGATGCAAAATTCAGCTTTGTAGTACAGAAAGTATAAATTGTTTTCAAAATGTGAAGAAAGTGCATATATTAACGAATGCCCTGTATGTACTTCTGAATGGCACAGTAACATATTCCTCTTTTATCATTCGTTAACAACACTATGGTGTGTCAAAGCCACATATAATGGAATCGAATCTGTTTTATTTTGAAAAAACTAAAAAAGAGAAACAAAGGTTATAAGAGGAATTTTAACGTTTCTTCAAGGGCAAAGGACACTTATCGCAACAGGACAAAATGGAGAGGTTTCCGCTTCAATTTTAGCTTTATTTCGTCAAAATATGTAAAAAAGTTTGGGAGATATGGCGAATAGTATGTAGTATATAGTAAGTATGATTAACAATATAATATATATGTAGAATGACATATGCTATATTGTTGAATGGTTGCCTAGCAACATATATATACCAAATAGGAAAGTTTTTAAAAAATTGAAGAAATTAGTGGTTGAAGCCATATATTTTCCAGTTACAACGAGTGTCACGTGGTCTCATCAGCCGTGAGAGGGTTAACTATTTCTTCTAAAGCAACAGGTACTACGTTAATTTTTAATGCAGTTTGTAGTAATTTGTGCATTAGTTTCCCATGATGATGTGTAGAACATTTAGTTAGCATATTTGGTTTAGATTTGGAAAAAATATACAGGGTGATGCAAAATTCAGCTTTGTAGTACAGAAGGTATAAATTGGTTTTCAAAATGTGAAGAAAGTGCATATATTAACGAATGCCCTGTATGTACTTCTGAATGGCACAGTAACATATTCCTCTTTTATCATTCGTTAACCACAGTATGGTGTGTCAAAGCCACATATAATGGAATCGAATCTTTTTATTTTGAAAAAACTAAAAAAGAGAAACAAACGTTATAAGAGGAAATTTAACGTTTCTAAAAGGGCAAGGGACCCTTATCGCAACAGGACAAAGTGGAGGGGTTTCGTCTTCAATTTTAGCTTTATTTCGTCAAAATATGTAAATTTTTTAAGAGATAAGGCGAATAGTATGTAGTATATAGTAACAATGATTAATAATATAATATATATGTAGAATGACATATGCTATATTGTTGAATAGTTGCGTAACAACATATATATACCAAATAGGAAAGTTTTTTTAAAAATTGAAGAAATTAGTGCTTGAAGCCATACATTTTCCAGTTACAACAAGTGTCACGTGGTCTCATCAGCCGTGAGAG